>NC_089324.1:15655130-15830130 GCF_036669915.1 Pocillopora verrucosa | reverse complement strand
GAGAGGTACTGTGAGAGAGACACTGTGAGAGAGGTACTGTGAGAGAGACACTGAGAGAGGTACTGTGAGAGAGACACTGTGAGAGAGGTACTGTGACAGAGACACTCTGAGAGAGGTACTGTGAGAGAGAAACTGTGAGAGAGGTACTGTGAGAGAGACACCTTGAGAGAGGTACTGTGAGAGAGAAACTGTGAGAGAGGTACTGTGGGAGAGGCACTGTGAGAGAGACACTCTGAGACAGAGGTACTGTGAGAGAGGTACTGTGACAGAGGTACTGTGACAGAGGTACTGTGACAGAGGTACTTTGACAGAGGTACTGTGACAGAGGTACTGTGAGAGAGGTACTGTGAGAGAGGTACTGGGAGAGAGGCACTGTGAGAGAGGTACTGTGAGAGAGGTACTGTGAGAGAGCTACTGTGAGAGAGATACTGTGAGAGAGGTACTGTGAGAGAGGTACTGTGAGAGAGGTACTGTGAGAGAGGTACTGTGAGAGAGGTACTGTGAGAGAGGTACAGTGAGAGAGGTACTGTGAGAGAGGTACTGTGAGAGAGGTACTGTGAGAGAGGTACTGTGAGAGAGGTACTGTGAGAGAGGTACTGTGAGATAGGTACTGTGAGAGAAGCACTGTGAGTGAGGTACTGTGAGAGAGGTACTGTGAGAGAGGTACTGTGAGAGAGACACTGTGAGAGAAACACTGTGAGAGAGGTACTGTGAGAGAAGTACTGTGAGAGAGGTACTGTGAGAGTGGTACTGTGAGAGAGACACTGTGAGAGAGGTACTGTGAGAGAGGTACTGTGAGAGAGATACTGTGAGAGAGGTACTGTGAGAGAGAAAAATGTGAGAGAGGTACTATGAGAGTGGTACTGTGAAAGAGGTACTGTGAGAGAGGTACTGGGAGAGAGGTACTGTGAGAGAGACACTGTGAGAGAGGTACTGTGAGAGAGGTACTGTGGGAGAGGTACTGTGAGAGAAGTACTGTGAGAGAGACACTGTGAGAGAGGTACTGTGAGAGAGTTACTGTGAGAGAGGTACTGTGAGAGAGGTACTGTGAGAGAGGTACTGTGAGAGAGGTACTGGGAGAGAGGTGCTGTGAGAGAGGTACTGTGAGAGAGGCACTGTGAGAGAGAGACTGTGAGAGAGGTACTGGGAGAGAGGTACTGTGATAGAGGTACTGTGAGAGAGGTACTGTCAGAGAGGTACTGTGAGAGAGGTACTGGGAGAGAGATACTGTGAGAGAGGTACTGTGAGAGAGGTACTGTGAGAGAGGTACTGTGAGAGAGGTACTGTGAGAGAGGTACTGTGAGAGAAACACTCTGAGAGAGGTACTATGAGAGAGGTACTGTGAGAGAGGTACTCTGAGAGAGGTACTGGGAGAGAGGTACTGTGAGAGAGACACTGTGAGAGAGGTTCTGTGAGAGAGGTACTGTGAGAGAGACACTGTGAGAGAGGTACTGTGAGAGACGTACTGTGGGAGAGGTACTGTGAGAGAAGTACTGTGAGAGAGACACTGTGGGAGAGGTACTGTGAGAGAGGTACTGTGAGAGAGGTACTGTGAGAGAGGTACTGTGAGAGAGATACTGGGAGAGAGGTACTGTGAGAGAGGTACTGTGAGAGAGGTACTGTGAGAGAGGTAATGTGAGAGAGACACTCTGAGAGAGGTACTATGAGAGAGGTACTGTGAGAGAGGTACTGTGAGAGAGGTACTGGGAGAGAGGTACTGTGAGAGAGACACTGTGAGAGAGGTTCTGTGAGAGAGGTACTGTGAGAGAGACACTGTGAGAGAGGTACTGTGGGAGAGGTACTGTGAGAGAAGTACTGTGAGAGAGACACTGTGAGAGAGGTACTGTGAGAGAGTTACTGTGAGAGAGGTACTGTGAGAGAGGTACTGTGAGAGAGGTACTGGGAGAGAGGTACTGTGAGAGAGGTACTGTGAGAGAGGTACTGTGAGAGAGGTATTGTGAGAGAGGTACTGTGAGAGAGACACTGTGAGAGAGGTACTGTGAGAGAGGTACTGTGAGAGAGGTACTGTGAGAGAGGTACTGGGAGAGAGGTACTGTGAGAGAGGTACTGTGAGAGAGGTATTGTGAGAGAGGTACTGTGAGAGAGACACTGTGAGAGAGGTAATGTTAGAGAGGTACTGTGAGAGAGGTACTGTGAGTGAGGTACTGTGAGAGAGGTACTGTGAGAGAGGTACTGTGAGAGAGGTACTGTGAGAGAGGTACTGGAAGAGAGGTGCTGTGAGAGAGGTACTGTGAGAGAGGCACTGTGAGAGAGAGACTGTGAGAGAGGTACTGGGAGAGAGGTACTGTGATAGAGGTACTGTGAGAGAGGTACTCTCAGAGAGGTACTGTGAGAGAGGTACTGTGAGAGAGGTACTGTGAGAGAGGTACTGTGAGAGAGGTACTGTGAGAGAGGTACTGGGAGAGAGGTACTAGGAGAGAGGTACTGGGAGAGAGATACTGGGAGAGAGGTACTGTGAGAGAGGTACTGTGAGAGAGGTACTGTGAGAGAGGTACTGTGAGAGAGGTACTGTGAGAGAGGTTTTGTGAGAGAGGTACTGTGAGAGAGGTACTGTGAGGGAGGTACTATTAGAGAGGTACTGTGAGAGAGGTAGTGTTTGATATGATCTCCTTTCTTCGAGGTGAACTACATCCGTTCGTTTTCTCTCTGGCTATCGCTGAATGCAGTTGAAGACCAAACAAAAGACCAGGGTGTTATAACTAAAACAACTAGCTGATCGTTTTATTTTTTGGAGAGAGTGTGAGAAAATACATTTAGTAATGCCGAGTCTAGACGTGAAAAAGTAAACAGAAGTAGTTATATTTCCCGTCAGTTTAGTAGCTTTATTTGCCCTTCGTCTACAATAAGATAGCAATTTTTCAAATGAGCTAAAAAAGTTTAATTGTTACTCTAGCATATAATGAATATTTCAACGACTATAACTTCTCTGTCTGTATACCTTAGTGCACCTCATTATATTGAATGCAATTTGTGTCTTATTTCTCTTTCCGACGATGTTAAATTCACTCTTTTCTACACCGTAAATGAAAATTAAACTTACGCTGCTTCACTTGTATAATTCGGAGTTATCTAGTGTTTTGGATAAGCATGCCCCATTAAAATCGCGCATGGTTACCATTCGTCCCGCTGCTCCATGGTTTAGTGAGGAGATTAAACTGGAGAGAAGAGTTCGTCGCCGACTGGAAAGGAGATGGCGTAGGACGAGATTGCCCGAAGATCGTCTGCGTCTTATTGAACAAAATCGTATTGTCAATGAGCTATTACTCTCTGTCCGCTCACAATATTACACCAAACTTATTGATGATAATTGCCTTAATCAGAGGAAACTGTTTGGCATTGTCGGTAAGTTATTACATCGGAGTCCTGCACCGCAGTATCCATCTTGCTCTTCCGTGGCGGATCTTGCAAATAGATTCATTGGCTTTTTTGGTGAGAAGATTATTACTATTCGACATGAACTGGCATCGAACCCTATGCAGGGAACTTATTTATTTAATGAAGCCACAGTAGCAACAACTAGACTCCATCGTTTGAGCTGTCCTTCATATTCGACCTTACTTCAGATTGTGCACCCTTTGGCATCAAAGTCTTTTGAACTTGACCCTGTCCCCTCTAGAATACTCCTTGGTTGTCTTGATCTCCTTTGCCCTGTGATCTGGAAAATTGTTAAGCTGTCTTTGGAGACCTCTGTCATGCCCACTGAACTTAAACAAGCTGTAATTCGTCCTTTGTTGAAAAAGCCGAGTCTTGATTATCAAGAATTTAAGAACTTTCGGCCGATCTCTAACCTCACCTTCTTGTCCAAAGTCATTGAGAAAGTAGTGGCTTTGCAGCTTGTTGACTACATTGACAACAATGGTCTGTGTGAAGTCTTTCAGTCTGCCTACCGTGCTCACCATAGCACCGAAACGGCTCTTCTCAGAGTCTACAATGACATTGCTATGTCCATTGACAATCAAAAATCTGTTGTTTTGGTTCTACTGAACCTGTCTGCTGCTTTTGATACAGCTGATCATTCTCTTCTACTTGCTAGACTATCTACCCGTTTTGACATTTGTGACCAGGCACTGGACTGGTTTCGTTCATATCTATCTGATTGCACTCAGCATGTCAGAATCCAAGATGTCTCTTCTGATGTGCATGCCTTACCTTATGGTGTACCTCAGGGTTCCGTTTTGGGCCCCTTGTTGTATTCTTTGTACACTTCCCCTTTAGGTGATATTACAAGATCTCATGGTCTATCTTATCACTTTTATGTTGATGATACACAGCTATATTTATCTTTTGAAACGTCATCGCCTGAGGATATGTCAACATGTACATCTGCTCTTAAAGATTGTGTTCAAGATATTGACCTTTGGATGTTAAATAACAAGCTGAAGCTGAACAGTGGGAAGACTGAAATTATAGTTTTTTCATCCTCCTATCGCCCACGTCCTGCGTTAACAAACCTGGTGATTGCCTCTGACACTGTTGACTGTTCAACTACTGCTAAAAATATTGGAGTTATTTTTAATAACTCTCTATCGATGTTGCCGCACGTTACTGCTGTTTGCAAGTCTTCGTTTTTTCATTTACGCAATATTTTTAAGATTCGCAAGTTTTTTTCTTACGATACATGTAAAACTCTAATTCATGCCTTTGTTACTGCAAGGATCGACTATTGTAACTCACTGCTCTACGGTCAGCCTAAATGTATCTTGAAACGTTTACAGAGTGTCCTAAATAGTGCTGCTAGGCTTATTCACCTTACTAGTAGATATGAGCATGTTACGCCGTTGCTTATTCAACTTCATTGGCTACCAATTGAACAAAGAATAACTTTCAAAATTGCAGTTATTACATTTAAGGCGCTTCATGGTGCTGCACCTAGCTATATCACTGATCTCATCAGGCCTTATACACCTGGTAGACTTCTTAGATCCTCCAATCAATTTTTACTTTCTACATCTAAATTTAATCTTAAAACTTATGGTGGCCGGTCTTTTACTATTGCCGCACCTTCTGTTTGGAATGCACTTCCATTCGAACTTAGATCTTGTAATTCCCTTTCTTCTTTTAAATCTAAGCTCAAGACGTGGCTTTTTAAAATTGGTTATGATGTTGTATAGAATGATGACGTTTTTATAGGATGACAATGTAGTTTTGTAGTTTTGTAGGTTTAGGATTTTGTTCTTATTTTTATTATGTAAAGCGCTTTTGGACCATTGGGAATTTTTATAGAATGACAATGTAGTTTTTTAGGTTTAGGATTTTGTTATTTTTATTATGTAAAGCGCTTTTGGACCATTGGGAATTAGCGCTCTATAAATACTGTATATTATTATTATTATTATTATTATTATAAACAATTTCTCTTAGCCCGCAATTAACAAGGCATTTCTATCCTTGAGTCTACACAAAGATAAATTAATCCAAAAGAAGAGAGAGTTTTGATAAACAAATTTGTCTTCAACTCAGTTTTGAAACTGTGACATGGCAAAAAATTGACTCTTTCTTCCCCATCACTTTTACCAAAAACATACCGTCTCGGAGTTGATCAGATTTAAAATCTAAGTTCGATTTTCTTTCCCTCGTCAAAGAGAAAGGGGGTCAAAAACTTGAATAAGACCCAATTCCTTTAAAATTTGTATTCAATCCTGCTCCCCCCCCCCCCCCACAAGTACCTACTAAGTGACCAAATAATGTTACCCCCACCTCACCCCCCTCAGAACTAACCTTACACTTACTGAGGAAATTACTGAAAATACATTGCAAGCGGCGTCGTTTCACCATGTATTTAAAACGAACTTAACGTGAATTTCTGACCGTTACTGAAAAATAGGATTAGGAATGACTCACCATTCAAAATTGGAAAATCAGCAGCAATTTCCGTCTCGTTTGTGTTTTTCTGCTTTGGGGAAAAATGAGGAAAACGTCACTGCCAAAGTTATTTAGTAGATTCTCAAGGTGAACAGAAAATAGCAAAAAAAAGGATTATAAAACTGCTGAGTCATTAATAACAAGATCTAGTTCAGATGGTTTGTGTTTTGAGCGTAAAACATAAAAGTACTTTTACGTTGAGATACAGTTGTTGAATAAGGCTTAGTTAGAAAGAATGTCTTTTAATTCTCGTCTAAAAACCTGAGAACACTTTTCAGTTCCTAGATATTAATTGATTAGAATCTAAGGAAAAACTCTAAAACCTTGTAATTCATATCTGACTGTCGCAGTTTTCAACACGTTTGATGTAAAAGCTAAAATTTTACAAGTTAAAGTTTTTTTAAAGAATGTCAGAAAAAACATTTCCTAAATGGCATTGATGTTAAATGTCGCTTTTAAGAAAAGTCGTCAGGTACGTAAAAGGCTGTTGTCACCGGATGTCGCTGACAACTACTAACGTTAAGATTTCAACCTAAAAACGTTTTTAAAGATAGTGTTGTCCAGTTTCACTTTTTGAGATTTTTCATCAACGAAAGGAAACTCAGGGCCGTTTATACTAAAGCATACTAATTACATTGTTTAAAAAGCTTACCTAACGGAAGAGATTGAGTTGGTTGTGTCACGTGACGTCTCTGAACGTGATGCTACACATGACATAAACACCAGTACTGGAGGGTAAGGTAAACATTTGAGTCTGAATTTGACAAGTTCCTCCTACAGTTCCTTTATTAGATCTGTGTGCATTAGAGAATTCTATGTAAAATAATGGGACAGTGTTCTTCATAGTTTCGAGTCTTGAACGGTTGTCGTGTTCACTTTATTTTTGGTTGCACATGCCACGCATCGCATTCGTTTCGGAAAACATCCGTCCTCTTTCAGTGACCCGCAGTGTCAGTGAATACAATTGAGTTATTGGCAAACAACGAGGAGATTAGCTCTTTCAATCTTAGACTTTGGCAATAAAGAAACTTAATTAGGAAACCACAACGCCGCGTTCCGCTTCAATCTAAAAATAACTTAACTGAAATCGATATACCCAGCCAGCGCCCTGATTTTCCCTCTCTGTCCCATTATTTTCCCATGAAATGTGCTATAAGCATATACCGACCTCAGGTTAGTTGGACTGACATTTTACTGACTCCAGCGGCAGTAATAATCCGCGGAAGCTTCGAGAAAAGAAAGCCACTCTCTTTACGGTGTAAAAATACGTACCTCTCAATTCTCCTTTTTAAGCGTGGTGCTGAATAAGTAAACGAGAACTAAGTTAACGCTCAGATCCTCACCATTTTTGAACCTCTGGAGCGTGTCCCTGGCCTGCTTTCTTTCCTAAGTTTCTTTTGAAAAAATTTTTGAAAATTCAGTTTGAGAATTGTTCTCCATGGTTTTCTTCCTTTCGTTTGTTTTCTGTCGGTTTGAACAAGAAATCGCCAATAGAAGTTCTCAGCAGATAATTTCATCGACTCGCATCAAAAACATTTGCTCACACAAGACATGAACTAACGCCAATGAGTAAAATAAAATCCCTGAAAAATTTACTGTCACAGACATACGTTCATTGCATTATTCGTCAGCATTACAATCACTGCAGAGGCCTGGAGCCCAAGTTTATGACGTCATTTATAATTATGTCACTTCAAGGAAAAATACAGCGTTAATCTAACTGAGGGAGGTTATATCTCGACTTTTACTGGAGTATGCTACTTAACGATTACTCCGAAATTACACACATCAATTTAACTGTCACAAATACTTAGTTAAGAATAAAGAATTACCTTTATTTGTCTGGACGGGCTCATATTATCATTTGATTATTCGAAGCAAAACTATCACGAAAAATTCCTTTGTCTTGAACAGGTATAAAGTTCCGAACATTTTAGCCAAATGTTCCACGGATCAATATTTTCAAGTGGGTGAGAGGCTTTTAATTACTGACTTCACGACTTATAGAATGAATAAATTCGCCTACATTCGCGCGTTGAGGGATGTCGGAATAACTTTGGAAAAATTATTCTTCCACACCGATAAATCATTTAACAAATTATTTTCACGTTTTCACAGGGGGACAGATCGAGCCAGCATTTGTCTACGTCTTACATTTGCGCGAAATTTTAATGAATAAATTATGAAAGTACCGCGTAAATGTTAGAAAATTAGTGGTTTTAAGAACGAAGGAAAGTTCACGAAATAAATTCTTAAATATATTCAGCTAGTGTCTACACATCTTCATTTAAAGGTTTAACAGTCAAACTGTAAATGCCATGGGTTGTTTTGCGTCGCGAAATAACAGAATCGAAATAGAAGTCTCAGTTGCTGCGGCAACATCGACTTCAAGAATCAGACACATTCCGCTATCACAGGAACAAAATGCAAAATTTAAAAGAATTTTGGCAGCTCATTGTGCCCAGTAAGAGCGTCACAGGGAAGAAAGTGTTTAAACGGTAAGTGTTTTAAATACTCGATATCTCTGGTTTGTTGTGTTTTGTTTCCTAAAAAAAGTGAATGTAGCGTCTCGATTTGACATCAGCTTTTTAATGCAAATATCATACCACTGTTAGGATTGGAATCATTTGAAATGGAGAAAAAGGGGAAAAATTTGCTGATCTCAGCCGAATGTCACGTTGCACGTGAAAGTAGCTTGCTAGCACGTATCGAATCCAATGGTACAAATTCCTTAGTATATAGGAGGTCTTAAGCGCGATTATTCTTAATGACTTCCATTTTTTTTAATTCTTCGTTCCTCTTTCGTTTTCGCTAAGAACCGAGCGCCGGTTCTAAAGAAGAAACCGAGAAATAAAAACAATCAAAAGTTAAGTTGACCGTGAAAACGTTTTCTCGGGCCTTTTCGTGTGCAAATGCGAGAGCGCCAACACGAAAACTTTAGCGCTGCTGCGTGTTTCGCCTGTTTTCTTGCCAATCGGGTCATTATTTTACGCAAAAGTGACTTCAAAATGCAAACGCATGCGCACTACCTTCGTGATAGCATATTTCTACTGAGGATGAGGGTGGAGATTCACAGCTGTGTAGCTGTGTCTTGTGGGTATTGCTCACTGTCTTGATTTCTTTGTATAACTGGCAAAATGGAAGTAAAATTCATCATCTAAAGTAAACGCGAGTCGAATTTCTATTATTCAGAGTTAAAAATGATGTCCGTGAATGATTTTGTTTCAGACTATTTGAGTCCAACCCAAGAATTCAAGACATGTTTCCCGCCTTTAAGAGTTTGAAACTTCAAGCCGTAATCAACTCTCGATCTCTGTATCTTCACGTCAGACGAGTCATGACTGCGATGGCAAATGTTGTATTTTCTTTGGGACGCAGAGGTTTTCATGGAGTATTTAATGAACCGTGGAGAAAGACATAAAGCATGGCCCGTGAAGCTGGAACGTTTCGATGTATGTATTCTATTATTCCGATCAAGGCTACTTAGGGGTACATATTTTGTATAGCACTGTATAGCGGTGTAAACTGCAGAAAAGTGAAGTCTAGTGCTATCTAGTGGTACATATTGTTGTATAGCGCTGTATTGCGATGTTAACTTCAGAAGAGGGAAGTCTGGTGCTACCTGGGGGTACATAATGTTGTAAAGCGCTGTATTGTGGGATAAACTGCAATGGCGGGAAGCACAGTGCTATCTAGGGATACATACTGTTGTTTATGATCCACTAAATATTTCTGTTTGCGTGCGATAGATCTAATCGCAGTAAGTGACTAAATATCTCCCAGCTAAAAATGTGGGTGATACCCGAGAATATCACCCAAGCGATATTCCCCAATTTGCAAACCTTACGCCCACTATGAAAAGTCTTCGTTTCAAACTTAATTCAATTCAGTAGCCGTTCTCCCTACACTTCTTTCGTGCTCTAGCCGCTTCCTAAGGGCTTTATATCAGAACATAGCACAGTCAAGGCTTCTCTATTTGTTAAATAAACTGCAGTTTTTAAAAGGACGTACAATGTATAGAGGAATGTTTAGCACGGTATGGTGCTCTATGTTGATGTAAACTTCAGTCTACGGATTTAAAATGCTAATCTGGGGTACAATGTTGTTTTGTGCTGTATAATGATAAAAGTTGCAGCAGAGGTGTGTATAGTGCTATTGAAGGGAGGAGAGAGAGGGGCATATAGGCGTGCGTATTTGAGGAGTTTATTCTACGATGTAAGGAGACATGGAGTCGAATAATCGACTACCCCTTAGTAGGTATTGTTGTAACTTATCCTTTCTTAGTTATCATGTGTCAAAACTCTTTTCCAGGGTCTTGTCTGCGTCCACTTTCAAGAAGGCGGCTACTGACTCTGTGGAGTCTGTGGATTGATCTGCTGTCATCTTGGATTCGCGATGGTTTGACCCATTCTCAATCAGATGATAGAAGAAGCTTTAATTTGAACATTGCAGGACTCGTTTCCAAAAAAATGCACCGATTATGTCGCTGAGACTTGGAGGGAGCTGTTTCGCTTCATTACTGCAACTGTGATGAGAGGACTGAGGAGAGCAAACACTGACACGTGAAATTTAAGAGTGAGAGACCCTGTGGACTGGGAATCAGTCGAAAGGAAAACTGAGAGTTTACTAGAGATGACGTTAAGGGGACACCATCCTAAAGTGAACAAAATAAGCATGATAACAACTACTCTGGGGGAGTAAGGAGGTATATAAGTTGAAAGAAGCCTGACGTTACGCGAGGATTGAGACGAATAAAAACGGAAACAGACAAGGAGATAGTCGCGTCTAATGAAGCGCGCAGAAGAATAAAGTTGACGAAAGAAGTGCGCGTAAAGATGGGAATCAAGGAAAAGCACAATGAAAAAAAGAGAAGGAACCAAAAGAAGGAGAAAAAAAGAGATACGCAAATGTGAAATGGTGTAAAAACTTGTGGGAGGAAAAAGGTAATTAAGGCGCACGCATATGACAGTATGAACACGTCCGTCGGCATTCAAAACCGTGTGACAGTACGGAGAACGATAGACAGTGGAAGAGACAATCGAAGAGGTGACGAGCGTTTGTTAAGTGGGTGGGGGCTTGAAAAATGGGATGTTACTAAACTGTCAGCTGCACAGATTATCAACTTGGCGCGCGCGGGTCAAAACAAGCATTGAAGTCCCATAAGATCTTTTCTCTCTGCATCTCAGTGTATAAAATACAAAAACTGCGTTGATTTTCATTGTCTCCATATTCTAAGGATTTCTCTTACACAAAGAAGTAAAAAAGTAAGTACAATAGAAACTACATTAAATTGTTCAAGGCTTTAAGTAAAATACACGCTAAACGAAGACACTAAAATGAACCCATTTACTCCCAAGACTGATCATAATTTAAATTCTCCTCACGGTATTAATGCACCGACAAACATGGTGTTAATAAGAATTAAAGAAAATCTAAACTGGAGGAAAACTTCTTACTAGAAACGTAATGTTACGTCGAATTCTCAAAATGAAGCAAAAAAGAAACACATTCTTATAAGTTGGGAGGATTTTTCTGCAGAACTTGGGAGTTCATGAGTTAATTAATATAAAGTCAGGTAAATGAAGAAATATCTTCAACTTTAAATTCAAATAGCATCAAAACACTTCACACGAAATACAATGACATTATACAAAGCATATTTAATTGAAATTGTCCCAGCTTGTTTTTAAAATCCTACGTTACATCATATTCAATCATGTGCGAGGTTCACTATTATATTTTATATCAGTATATACCAATGGTAGCTATGAAACTCTGCTAAATTAAGATTGATTTTACAAAAATATCTTAAAACAGCTGTGATACAGTATACCTTAAATTATTGACCACAAAACAGCTTCTAATCAAAAAGCGTGCTCTGAATACTAAGTATAAATTCTTAAATCTAAGAAAGATATCATCCGACATCTTCAAATTATACTAAGGTAAATTTAAAGCCATGAAAAAAATTTGAACTGAAAATTTTAAAAAATTGCAAGTTTAATCCTGAAGCCCTGAACCTTTTTAACTGCGGACTAGATCTACATTTATTCATGAACATTTTCACCAAAATAATTCCCACTGAGGACTACATGGCTTACTTTCCCTGTTTCGGCGTGAGTGGCCCAGTGGTCAGAGCGCTGGACTCTGGGTTGGACGGCCCGGGTTCAAGTCCTGGATGGGGCACTACGTTGTGGCCTTAAGCAAGTCGCTTCACTCACCTTGCTTCGTCTTCTCGGATAAGACGTGAAGCCGGAGGTCCCGTCTCCTGCAGGGTTTGGGGTAGGAGACGTTAATTTCCCACGCACGAGATTACTGTGTGATGGATGTCCTCCCCTGGGTTGGGTTGGGTGGATCTCTAATACACGTACACGTTTAAACGAGGACTTCGGTACTCCTAGGTGTCACGTGTTTAAATATATATATATATTCTCTAATTTATTGGCGTAAATATTTCCTACTAAAAACAACAAATTATATGTCACATACATTAATAGTCACAGCTATGGAAACTTCAGTTATAGTGAACTTTGCTTTGCTATTTCCTTGTTTAGATCACATGCACAATTTCGCACCTCTCTGTCGTGATTCTTTAAAACGAATAGACAAGTGTTTGATGAAACGGACTAAAACTGACCAAACTCATTTGATTTAAAACAGTGTTGTAGCCAACTTTTTACCTTTTTGTAGCCCTGTTCCCTGAGAAATTTCAATATTTGTTTCAACATTTGCAAGAGTCATATTACAAAAGTCAAGCGGGCGGAAAACAATTGTAGGACGGGCCTACGAGACTAGAGACTGACTACACCCTTAAAAGTAGGTCTAATGTCTCTTACATATGGTCAGTAAATTTAATAACATCATCTCTGATGTTTACTTCATCAAATTAAGCTTATAATGGCAATCTTGGCACTGTTAAAATTATATTATAAATTAAATCATATATATAAATATATATATAAAATATATTGAAAGAAATATCAATCATTTTTTCTTGTGAAGAGTCTCAAATTGTAACCAAGTAATTTATGATGTAGAGAAATCATCCAAGTTTAATTAACATATTGCTGCAAATTTTGCAAATCAAACTTTTGGAAATAAAAATTTCGCCAACTTTTGCAAATGACGAACTATTTCCTTGCTTATCAAAAGCTTAGAATACAACGTAATTAAAACCTAGTGAACAAGCTCCTGTTTATGTACAAGAAAAAGCCTTTAAATTGTTTTCCATACAACTGATTGTGATACAGGAATAGAGCTGAGTGTCATTTTAACGAAAACGAAAACCTCGTAATCGCCTTCAACTACTGTAGGCATTCATAACAGAAGCCTTGTTACATTGCGTTCTCTTGGCAAGCAGTTAAATTTTAAGGGTCACAAAAAAATAAAATTCCAGGAATCAAAATATAATGAAATAGTCTGTTTTTATTTCTTCACCAAAGTAGAGTTACACCTCTCAAGTTCCATTTAATAAAAGTAAAATGCAATGAAAAATAGCGAAAAATTCCAAAAATAGAGAAACATTTTGGGATGATAAAAAAAAAATTTCATTTATGTGATTTTATATTTAAATTTTATATTTCCTTTGACATGAAGTCAAGAGTGACGTCATCGCCAATCAGCGAAAAGGGCGCCCAGTATTTGATGTCGTGGAACTTGTCTGATTCTCTAAGGCTTTTAATGGCCAGGTTCAGTGACTCGCTTGCAGGTTTACCTTCTGCAAGATGTTGATAAAAGCATTTCATGAACTCGAGAGTAGCCTCGTCATCAATCGCCCACAGGGACACCACAACAGACCGAGCACCAGCTCCCATAAAAGCACGCGCGATGCCAACCACACCTTCAGCCTCGATCTCGCCTCCACCACTATGGCAGCAACTAAGCACAACAAGTTTGGCACGAAGTTGAACATTCAACATATCTCTGATTGTTAAAATGTAATCCTTCTCCGTTGGCACAGAAGAAATTCGATGTGGGTCAGGTGTAAGAGCAATTTTGCCAGTTTCCGGACATCCGTGCGCCGCAAAGTGAACTAAGGAAACGGAACTGAGTCTTTTCAACACCTCACGTTTCGTGGCCTGTCTGCCAGTGATTGGTGTGATATTCAGAATTTTTCCGATCATTTCTACCTCTTCTTTAGCACACGGAAGCTGCTCGAAGAGTGTCTCTCCCTTGCTGTTAGTAACCTCGGCTACCCACGGATCTCCTACAAGTAACGCACCACTTCTTTTGTGATAATCATCTGGGCAATCAGCAATGAGTCTAAGACTTGTTAACGATGGAGCGAGTCGGATTCTGAACGATTCACACAGGTATTTAGAATTACCATCCTTCAATGCAGCGTAAGGAGCGAGCCACAGGGGTCCATCGGGAATAATGACTAACTCATCCCCTTGAACCAGGTCAGCCACCGGCTGTATGACGGTATCATACAAAGTGCTCAAGGATTCTTTCTGTTGGATAGGAGGTTGAGGGTTGTCTTCTTTAGTTTTCACATCCGCTCTTGAACGACTCTCCCTCAAAGCATCCAAAGATCGATTCTCGCATCTCACATTAGAACGAACACTAAGTTGTGCATAGACACCGCGCATGAACGACTCAAAGGATTGGCTAGCTCCACTATTCTCTGAAACAAAACCTTTGAGTTTACTTTGTCTTAACTGAACTTGTTTTCCTTCGCACACAAACCAAAGATTGACGTCAGCTTTGTCCACTGCCTGAAAGACGACGTTTAATGAAACGTTTTTTAAAACTTTTAAAAAACGTTCCGTACAAATTGATGAAGACCTAGCTGTGACTGCTAAATCTTCATCGCCTATCTTTTGCCGACTTGTTCCACCCCAAAAACTGGATTCCATAAGGTCGGTCAGAGCCTGAGCTCGTCCTTTCTCAGCAACAAATAAGGCTTCATCTATATTACCTTGTTCTACGAGAACTCTCCACAAACCCGTATACGCCATTCGATGTTGATTTCGAAAATTAACTTTCCACTTATCTTTAGATTTTAGAAGTACTCTCAAGGAATTGAATAAGTTTATGCTAGCTTGGTAATGTTCAACGGCTTTTGGCAGTCCACCCTGCAACTCAAAAACGCATCCTAATGAACTGTAAGCCATTGCCTCCAAGGATTTGTCTTCGACCTCTTTAGCAATTTTAAGCACTAGGTTGTATGACTTATTAGCCTCTGTCAAATCTCCCACAGTTTGATACATATTACCAATATTACCATAAGCTTTACCCTCCCCATGTTTGTCTCCTACTTCTTTAGCTATTTTAAGATGTAGGTTGTGGTACTCGATGGTTCTTTTAAAATCACCCAGACTCTGATAAGCATTGCCAAGATTGCCATAAGCAACACCCTCCCCATGCTTGTCTCCTACTTCTTTAGCTATTTTAAGATGTAGGTTGTGGTACTCGATGGCTTTTTTGAAATCACCCAGACGGCGATAAGCATTGCCAAGATTTCCATAAGCACAACCCTCCCCATGCTTGTCTCCTACTTCTTTAGCTATTTTAAGATCTAGGTTGTAGAACTGCAGGGCGTTTTTAAAATCACCCAGACTCTGATAAGCATTGCCAAGATTGCCATAAGCACAACCCTCCCCATGCTTGTCTCCCTCTTCTTTAGCTATTTTAAGATGTAGGTTGTACCACTGCATGGCGTTTTTAAAATCACCCAGACTCTGATAAGCATTGCCAAGATTGCCATAAGCAGCACCCTCCCCATGCTTGTCTCCTACTTCTTTAGCTATTTTAAGATGTAGGTTGTGGTACTCTATGGCTTTTTTCAAATCACCCAGACTAAAATAAGCATTGCCAAGATTGCCATAAGCAACACCCTCCCCATGCTTGTCTCCTACTTCTTTAGCTATTTTAAGATGTAGGTTGCGGTACTCGATGGCTTTTTTGAAATCACCCAGACTAAAATAAGCATTGCCAAGATTGCCATAAGCAGCACCCTCCCCATGCTTGTCTCCTACTTCTTTAGCTATTTTAAGATGTAGGTTGTGGTACTCTATGGCTTTTTTGAAATCACCCAGACTAAAATAAGCATTGCCAAGATTGCCATAAGCAACACCCTCCCCATGCTTGTCTCCTACTTCTTTAGCTATTTGAAGATGTAGGTTGTGGTACTCTGTGGCTTTTTTCATATCACCCAGACGGCGATAAGCATTGCCAATATTTCCATAAGCAACACCCTCCCCATGCTTGTCTCCTTCTTCTTTACCTATTTTAAGATGTAGGTTGTGGTATTCGATGGCTTTTTTGAAATTACCTAGACTGTAATAAGCATTGCCAAGACTGCCATAGGCGTTACCCTCCCCATGCTTGTCTCCTACTTCTTTAGCTATTTTAAGATATAGGTTGTGGTATTGTATGGCTTTTTTTAAATCACCCAGACTCTGATAAGCATTGCCAAGATTGCTATAAGCACCACCTTCCCCATGCTTGTCTCCTACTTCTTTAGCTATTTTAAGATGTAGGTTGTGGTACTCTATGGCTTTTCCGAAATCACCCAGACTAAAATAAGCATTGCCAAGATTGCCATAAGCAACACCCTCCCCATGCTTGTCTCCTACTTCTTTAGCTATTTTACGATGTAGGTTGTGGTACTCTATGGCTTTTCCGAAATCACCCAGACTAAAATAAGCATTGCCAAGACTGCCATAGGCGTTACCCTCCCCATGCTTGTCTCCTACTTCTTCAGCTATTTTAAGATATAGGTTGTGGTATTGTATGGCTTTTTTTAAATCACCCAGACTCTGATAAGCATTGCCAAGATTGCTATAAGCACCACCTTCCCCATGCTTGTCTCCTACTTCTTTAGCTATTTTAAGATGTTGGTTGTGGTACTCGATGGCTTTTTTGTTATCACCCACACGGCGATAAGCATTGCTAAGATTGCCATAAGCACCACCCTCCCCATGCTTGTCTCCTACTTCTTTAGCTATTTTAAGATTTAGGTTGTGGTACTCTATGGCTTTTTTTAAATCACCCAGACGGCGATAAGCATTGCCAAAATTGCCATAAGCGTTACTCTCCCCATGCTTGTCTCCTACTTCTTTAGCTTTTTTAAGATATAGGTTGAGGTTCTCTGTGGCTTCTTCTCCCCGATTATAGAGACCTATGACTTTCTTGACATCACCTGAACTTGCACAACCGTGGTCATGACTAATAGGATCTTTATCTTCCATGGACTTATCTCCCACTTCACTGACAGACTGAAGTCTTAATGACAACAAGATCCTATCGTTTTTGTCAATCTTTTTTATGTTAAGGGTTAAAATATGGAAAAAGCAAAAACGATTATTTTTCTGGCCATTTTGGTATGTAGTAGTCGATTTTTAGAGTTGTATGGTTGGTTGCCAAGCCTCTGAACAAGAGTGATAGCTAAGGGTGACCTTGTTATGATAAAAATATTGTTGCTTTTCAAATGCAAATTACTTTGTTTCTGTCACTAGACACTGGTCTTTATCACAACATGGTCACCTTCAGCCTCACTCCAAATCAAAGGCTTGACACTTAAGTACCCAACTATAAAATGTCCTATTAGGAGGGCTTGCGTGAAAGGTAGATGTTTTATCAACATTTAGTCTTAAAGTCAGTTAAGAAGTAAATCTACAATTCCAAAAAAATATTTTTTTCTCTGTGCAGCCTCAAAACCTAACGCGAGATATCTAGATTTAAACCCTTGTTTCCAAAAAGCGGGAAGCACTTGCTTCAGTTTTAAATTGATATAGCTTTGACATCAGACGAATGTTTTACAGCAGTGGAAGAAACGAGTCTACATCACAAATACGTGTCCTTAAGAATTGTATTTGTCCATAGGAAAACACGACGAAAGCTTCCGAGTCTCTAAGTGGTGGAAAAAAAGGCAAGAAAATCTGCATAAGATATGTAAACATTACCGAACTTTTTGTTCTGGCTCGTTTTAGAGAGATCTGATATACCCACGTACCATGTATAAACTGGGTGAATATTAGTCTTCTAACCCTTTAACTCCCATGAGTGACCAAAAGAGAATTTCTCCTTACAATAGCAATGCAATATCAATCAGATAAGTGTTGAGAGTAAAGAAAAATATCAATTTGGGAATAATTAGTTGATCCAATACTGAATTCTCTAAACTAACATTACAAGAATGGTATGGTTGACAGTAAAGATAACTACGAATTTGATCTGGGAATTGAAGGGTTAACTAAACTAAAGTACCAGTCATGGCATGGATAGTATAACTAAGTCAAATTGGCTAAAAGGAGTAATATCATTAATAAGTCACAAGGAAATAACTCTTCCCACGTTTTTTAATCACACACACTTAAAATATGAGATGACAAGTTCCCATCATAATTAATATAAAGAATAATATTAATACAATTAATATTATTCTTTGTATGTTCTCCCTTAAAACGTCAAATTATGGAATATTTCCATAATACCAACGGTTAAAAACGAAAGATTCCTTCTAAGGATACAGCTAGTCCCTTATCACACCAAGTGATTGCTTCTTCAAATCTCTTCAGTTCAACACAGGCAGTGGCTCCTGTAGGCAACACAAAAAAGCATATATTAAGTACTGTAGCTCAATTCCAAGAAAGTGGTGGGGGGAGAAAGAGGGGGTCAGAGTAATAAACAAAAAACTATTACCTTCTTTATTTCTGCTCCCACTTCCCGCCCTAATATAGATCCTCCTTCCCGCCCCTTGTTCCCCCGGGCTCCCACCCCCTGTCCCCCTCCACAAGAAAAGAACCAGAAAACGTTGAAAGCTAAATCATTACAGACCAAAAAAAACCAAACAAAAACAAAAAAAACTAAACCATAGGAAAAGAATATACAGGCCCTATTAGGTTTTGGTTAGATTAACTTTTGATAATTGAAACTTCTATGAACATTTAAATTGGGAATGGTAATTCTTACAAAAATAACCAAGAGATATAGAAAGAATATAAGACATACAATGTGAAAACGGAAAAATAAAACCCATCGTTTAAAATTTTTATAATGATACATTTTTTAGTTAACCTTTTTAGAACAAGGTTAAATTTCAATTTCAATCAAAATACAAATTAAAACATTTTATTTGATATTAGTGCTAGTTTCCCTTTAGTTAACATACTTATATACTCAATCAGTTGATAATTGCTTGCTAGGAAGTGACTCAAACTAAGGTGTAAAGTTCACCAAGAATAAGATTTACTCATGCTGTCTGTAGTTAAATTATTAGTACATGTATTATGCATGGCACTTCAAATCAATTTACAGTTGATGAAAGAGGAAATTTTCCTGACAGTTTTGAGTTAAGTCCTTACTTCTTTTCAAAACAGCTAGATAGTGACTAAACATATCTGACACCACTACCTCACTCAATGAGCAGAAGGGAACCAAAATACTCATCCTGAAATTTTGCTTTGCATTCAGCATCAAAATAATAATCTCATCATGACAGAGACTCATGGCACAGCAGTCTAGAGCTGGATTCAAATGTAAATCAGGGTGGTCTTGACCTCTTAAATAACCCTTAAACTCCTATGAGTGACCAAAACAGAATTTCTCCTTACAATATCAATAAAATATCAACCAGATAAGGGATGAGAATAAAGAAAAATATAAATTTGGTAATAATTTGTTGATCCAATACTAAATTCTCTGAATTAATGTGATCAGAATTGTATAGCTGACAGTAAGGAGAATTACAAATTTGATCTGGGAGTTAAAGGGTTAAAGTCAACTGATTATTATTATCATCATCATCATCATCATCATCATCATCATCATCATCATCATCATCATCATCATCATCATCATCATCATCATCATCATCACAGCCAGCACAGCTAACATATCTAACCTCTCACAATTGCCTTAAGGAAAGTTGGATTTAACTCAATGGCTGCTTCTGCATCCCTCAGTGAATCCTGGTGATTTCCTGTAATAAAAATAAATATCTCCGATTAGCTGTACATATAGCAAACCCACCACCTTTACATTAATTTTTGGAAAAATTTGTGATGCTCATTGATATCTGGGGTAAAAGGTTACTTCTTTGTATGTTTGAGAGGCCAAGATAAGATGTATATTTTTCTGGGCAGGCATTCAAAATTATCACCTTTTTTCAGAAAACTACTACTGACAGCCCAATAGCTTCAAAAGAGAAAAAAAATGCATATTAAAGCTCTCATTATCTTACCAAGTTTAAAATGTGCAATAGCCCTGTTGTTGTACAGTTTGGCCTTCAGTTCTTTCTCATTGTAGTTCATTTTAATTCCTTTGGTGTAAAAATGAATAGCATTGATGAAATCTCCTTTCTTAAAGGCCTCATTACCCTCATTCCTATAAACGTCAGCTGTGGCTGCAAAGAAAAAATAAAAATAATTTGTGTTAAAGTCGCTAGGTAGTTAATTAGTGTGTAAGCAGAGCTGCCAAGCCCTGAAGATGTAAAATCTGCAGATTTTCCGTTTTGTGCCAGCTGCCACTTTTGCACCTGCCTGACTTGAATCATAAACCTTAGATAACATCTACAGCCCCCCCCCCCCCCCCCCTCACCTCACAGGACAAACCCCACTCAGCTCATTTACGAGAGACTTTTTTCGGTTGAAAGCTCAACAAATCAGACTCAGTTTCTGTTGTGGTTGTTGTTTATAAGAAATTGTAATCCCTACTTTGAAACAATCTAAGTGCAATCAAGAAAATTAAGAGAAGAACCATAACAACATTGTTTATGGGAAATCTGGAGTTCAAATGTTATGTTTCTGTGAGGAACTGACCCAAATCCTGTTTTATCTGGAAGGTTGATGAGCCATATGGACAACCCAGATTCTCATTCTGTGTTTGTGAAACTCACTGATAATCAGAGAAGCAGCATAATTATAAGTGTAAAAGAGTCTACTGCTTTAATTACATTTAGATAGTTAATGAGTCAATAAGATCCAAATGTTGCAATCATAAAAACCAGAAGCAATCTTACTTATAGACAAACAGTTATTATATAAATGATAAGAATAATGATAAAGAAGATGAGATTAATATTTATGATGATGCTAATAATGTGGGTGACAACAGAGATAATAATAATGATAAGAATTAAGCATCACTAAAATTGAAGCAAACCTCTGGACATTTGAACTTTTGGAGATTGGTTTCCTAAAATTCCTACCCCTCAAGCAAAATAAGTGTTCAAACGCCTAACTCAGTTTTTATGTAAAAAGCGAAATAATTATCAACCTGGCTTTCAACTAATTGACCATGCTTTAAAACCTGGACCTTGTAGACTTTCTTCTTCTGAGCCATTTGTTACTAAGAGTGCACTATCTGCCTTAAACACCTCCATATTCAATGATATAACACTTGTACCCTACTGGAAATTAGTCTTGACACTTCTGGCTCAAATTCCCCAATCCCAGTCAGGCAAGGTTTAATCCTCCCATCCCCTTTCTTTGGTTTGGATGATGATCAAATGCCTGTGCGTTGCTCAAGGAGAAGGGAGGGGATGTTGAAGCATTCAAATTGACTGTTGCATTATAATGGAACGATGATAATAATGGTGATGGTACTTATGATGCAAAATTGCAAAATGAATGTTAAATTATGATCAAATAAAGTCTTTCTTTATTATAACTTTGTGTACTTGCTTTGAACTGCTAGAAAAGAAAGTAACAAAGGTTTCTGTGTCATAGATCCTCTAAATGAACAGCATATTATAATAAGAGAAGAGAGCCACCAGACTGCCCAAAATATCATTTAAAGTGATCATACAGTGTACTGTATATATCATTCTCCACATCTGCTTGCATTCTTGAAACTGATGGAATATAAATTGTTCTAACAATAGCTGAAGCTAAAGTTGAACCTAGCTCACCTCGTAAAGTGTCTTCATCAAAATCCAGTGCATTTTCTTCCTCAGGTAAGTCTTCATTTTCACATGGCATTTTAATTGAACTTCTTCCTGTAGCCATAGAAACTGTAAAATGTTTCTTACTAAGTTGCTGTATCAAGTCATCCTGGCCTGAAAAAAAGATGGTTGCAAATGGTAATAAACATCAGCTCAACATATTACCCAGTTGCAAAATAAGTATTTTTTTTCCCTTCTGAGAATGGGAAAAATACATAGACACAAAATCCCAGGCAATTAATATTAATGGCATGCTTAAAGCAGCAAAACAACAAAAGATGCATATACTGAAGACACAACCATTTATTTTTAAATGAATTGTAATTCACTTCTCATTATAATACATTTCAAGATTTATAAAATACATTTGCAATTGACTGAGATAAATTGGACAAATGTCAACATCTTTGTGTTGCAAGTTCATATAATTTGTTACAGTTGCAATTTAATTTATTTAAACTAAGAGGCTGTAAGTAGTTAGGTAAAGTCTGTATCTGAGTAGTGGCCCATCCAGGCCCAGAGCTTCTAATCCTTGTTTCCTCACATGGAGTAACTGGAAGTAACAAACCACCCCCCTGGATGAGATGCCTGTTCATCCCATGGTTAAAACTCCCCCCTGCTCCCCTTTCCTCCCTGGCACTTCATCAGGCTTCCCTGACTAATTTCTGCCACCCATTTATACTCCTGGGTGGAGAGGGGTACTGTGAGAGAAAAGTGTTTTGTACAAGAACAAAACACATTGACCCAGCCAAGTGACAAATGCAGATCTCTTGACCCTGAGTTCACCTCACTAATCATAAGGCCACCATGTCACCACCAGAGGGGAGAGTTCATCCTGAATCCTCACTCATAAGAAACAAATCTTACAAAACTGAAGTAAAATTTTCTTATTTGATTTTTAAATAGGAATTTCTGGTCAAAACTTATAAAAGATGTGTGTCTTTTATTCAATTTCCTCCTCTTCAACTGATGCCCACATTCATATAGATGTGTTAGTTCAACTGTTACACTTATTGCAGGAAAAAAAATTAAATATATATACTTGTGCATGCTGATGCAAGTTGAAATGGATTTGAATATTGTGCAGGCGGTGGTGTTTGTGGTTTACCAGTATATGTATAAAACAAATTGTTATTGTAATCGCCTCATGGCGTTTGTGCACAAAATTGATTTGTCTTTGCTGCTAACTTTAATCCTCCTGATAAGTAAGACTGGTTGTTTATCAAATATGATATAGTCCTTACTGGCTGTCCATGTACAGAAACTTTCATTAAATGTAGAGTAACAAGGAAGTCAATTGCTCTGGAATTCAAAATAGCCATTTTTGCAAAGTCAGAACTAACTTCTTACTACCTGGTTGAGCTTTACTTGGAATTTTCTGGCTTCCACGTAAAAAAATTTGTGTTATGATCGACTTTATGGTGCGATAATGGTCCTGCAGCAAAATCCTGACCAAGTTGGAGCCAATCAGAACTCTCAAATTTACCCCAAGAGTACCTTGCCATGAAATAATATATTAAATAATCATCAGATACATACTTTGATGTGAGCAACCACATGCAGAACTAAACCAGTTTTGATAAAAATATTGAACAGAACAGTTTGGAAGGAGAATCTAAGCTGTCTATCAAAAAGAAAAAATACTTTCAAACTATAAAATAATAAACATAAACACATGAAACATGCTGGAAATGTTTATCGCTTTTGGATCAAATGCATCGTAAATATGGGAGCAAATTAAGTTAATTATGTATAAGCCTGACATGAAAGCTAGACAGTGCAAAACACAATTGTGTGCATGCTCCACATGACATGCTAATGAAACTGAAAGTATTTTGATCATCAGTGCTTGCACTTTATCAAATCGATAATTTGGAGATTCATTTTAACTCTCCCGAATTACTTATTTTGTCAAAGGTAATTGCTGGGTATTGCCTGCAAATTTTTGGTATGGTAGTGTGAAAGTGTGGAAATTTGGAAATCTGAGATGTGGATAAGTAGGAAAACTAGCTGCAGAGTGTGCCACGCATAGCAAAGGCACCAAGGACTCTATGCTCGCTTTTTTTTCCTTTTTTTTTTTTTGCAGCTTTAATAACAAATAACAATTTGGAGATTCATTTTAACTCTCCCGAATTACTTATTTTGTCAAAGGTAATTGCTGGGTATTGCCTGCAAATTTTTGGTATGGTAGTGTGAAAGTGTGGAAATTTGGAAATCTGAGATGTGGATAAGTAGGAAAACTAGCTGCAGAGTGTGCCACGCATAGCAAAGGCACCAAGGACTCTATGCTCGCTTTTTTTTCCTTTTTTTTTTTTTTGCAGCTTTAATAACAAATCCAAGGAAAAGGTTACTCTTGCATCCAAATATGTCATTTCTATTCGATTTCAATTTGAATCCATCATGGCTTTTTCCCAGATATCAATCTTCCAAATATCCGAATATATTTTTATCTATATCATGGCCATAAGAAAACATCACTCATTTTGTTACAATTTCTTTCCGTTTCTCTACTCAATTGTAATGTGTAGATACATATTTATAAACCGTTATACATATTTATAAACCATAACGTTAAGTCCATTTTTAAAAATCTGGTGTGATACGGAGACAACGTAGGTAAGAGAATGTATCTGAAGTCATGGTATTATTGAATTGCAAATAAAAGTTGAAGCTCACATTTTAATTCAATGCACTCATCCTCAAATTCACTGGCAGATGGTGACTGACAAATCGATGTCTCATCGTCCGCGAAATAGCTGGTTTGATCGTCATCACTTTCCAGAAAACTTTCGAGTTCCAAACCTTGGGATTCATCAGTGCCTGCTGTAACCAGAAGAAAAAAAATGGGCATTTCAAGCACACTAACTTTTGACTCAAAAAGTGAGAAGTAATTATTGTTCGAAGCAGCTTTTGATATAACTCAGAGTAAATTTTAAGTTATACTTCAAAATATTTAAATACAATTACAGAAAACATTGGTTAAAATCTCAAGTATGACGGAACAATAATATAATATAATAATATAATATACAGTATTTATAGAGCGCTAATTCCCAATGGTCCAAAAGCGCTTTACATAATAAAAATAAAAAAATCCTAAACCTACAAAACTACATTGTCATTCTATAAAAATTCCCAATGGTCCAAAAGCGCTTTACATAATAAAAATAAGAACAAAATCCTAAACCTACAAAACTACAAAACTACATTGTCATCCTATAAAAACATCATCATTCTATACAACATCATAACCAATTTTAAAAAGCCACGTCTTGAACTTAGATTTAAAAGAAGAAAGGGAATTAAATGATCTTAGTTCGAATGGAAGCGCATTCCAAACAGAAGGTGCGGCAATAGTAAAAGACCGGCCACCATAAGTTTTAAGATTAAATTTAGATGTAGAAAGTAAAAATTGATTGGAGGCTCTAAGAAGTCTACCAGGTGTATAAGGTCATTGATATAGCTAGGTGCAGCACCATGAAGCGCCTTAAATGTAACTACTGCAATTTTGAAAGTTATTCTCTGTTCAATTGGTAGCCAATGAAGTTGAATAAGCAACGGCGTAACATGCTCATATCTACTAGTAAGGTGAATAAGCCTAGCAGCACTATTTAGGACACTCTGTAAACGTTTCAAGATACATTTAGGCTGACCGTAGAGCAGTGAGTTACAATAGTCGATCCTTGCAGTAACAAAGGCATGAATTAGAGTTTTACATGTATCGTAAGAAAGAAACTTGCGAATCTTAAAAATATTGCGTAAATGAAAAAACGAAGACTTGCAAACAGCAGTAACGTGCGGCAACATCGATAGAGAGTTATTAAAAATAACTCTAACATTTTTAGCAGTAGTTGAACAGTCAACAGTGTCAGAGGCAATCACCAGGTTTGTTAACGCAGGACGTGGGCGATAGGAGGATGAAAAAACTATAATTTCAGTCTTCCCACTGTTCAGCTTCAGCTTGTTATTTAACATCCAAAGGTCAATATCTTTAACACAATCTTCAAGAGCAGATGTACATGTTGACATATCCTCAGGCGATGACGTTTGAAAA
The DNA here is from genome assembly GCF_036669915.1 of Pocillopora verrucosa. Lineage (NCBI taxonomy): Eukaryota > Metazoa > Cnidaria > Anthozoa > Scleractinia > Pocilloporidae > Pocillopora > Pocillopora verrucosa. The sequence goes on along the minus strand of NC_089324.1, from coordinate 15,804,304 downwards.
GATAAATATAGCTGTGTATCATCAGCATAAAAGTGATAAGATAGACCATGAGATCTTGCAATATCACCTAAAGGGGAAGTTTACAAAGAATACAACAAGGGGCCCAAAACGGAACCCTGAGGTACACCATAAGGTAAGGCATGCACATCAGAAGAGACATCTTGGATTCTGACATACTGAGATCAGATAGATATGAACGAAACCAGTCCAGTGCCTGGTCACAAATGCCAAAACGGGTAGATAGTCTAGCAAGGAGAAGAGAATGATCAACTGTATCAAAAGCAGCAGACAGGTCCAGTAGAACCAAAACAACAGATTTTCGATTGTCAATGGACATAGCAATGTCATTGTAGACTCTGAGAAGAGCCGTGTCGGTGCTATGGTGAGCACGGTAGGCAGACTGAAAGACTTCACACAGACCATTGTTGTCAATGTAGTCAACAAGCTGCAAAGCCACTACTTTCTCAATGACTTTGGACAAGAAGGTGAGATTAGAGATCGGCCGAAAGTTCTTAAATTCTTGATAATCAAGACTCGGCTTTTTCAACAAAGGACGAATTACAGCTTGTTTAAGTTCAGTGGGCATGACAGAGGTCTCCAAAGACAGCTTAACAATTTTCCAGATCACAGGGCAAAGGAGATCAAGACAACCGAGGAGTATTCTAGAGGGGACAGGGTCAAGTTCACAAGACTTTGATGCCAAAGGGTGCACAATCTGAAGTAAGGTCGAATATGAAGGACAGCTCAAACGATGGAGTCTAGTTGTTGCTACTGTGGCTTCATTAAATAAATAAGTTCCCTGCATAGGGTTCGATTCCAGTTCATGTCGAATAGTAATAATCTTCTCACCAAAAAAGCCAATGAATCTATTTGCAAGATCCGCCACGGAAGAGCAAGATGGATACTGCGGTGCAGGACTCCGATGTAACAACTTACCGACAATGCCAAACAGTTTCCTCTGATTAAGGCAATTATCATCAATAAGTTTGGTGTAACATTGTGAGCGGACAGAGAGTAATAGCTCCTTGACAATACGATTTTGTTCAATAAGACGCAGACGATCTTCGGGCAATCTAGTCCTACGCCATCTCCTTTCCAGTCGGCGACGAAATCTTCTCTCCAGTTTAATCTCCTCACTAAACCATGGAGCAGCGGGACGAATGGTAACCATGCGCGATTTTAATGGCGCATGCTTATCCAAAACACTAGATAACTCCGAATTATACAAGTGAAGCAGCGTAAGTAAATCATTGGATGATTCAGACAAAAGAGGAGACATTGCAACATCTTGTCGAAAATGCTCCAAGCTGATGGCTTTTAATTTCCGACCACAAATACGCTTCCTTTCCCAATTAGGCTTAACAAAACGAAGATCAGCACAAACAGTGTAATGATCCGATATCTCTAAGGAATTATCAACTGAAATAGCATTCAAAATATATTCAGTATCACGAGTGATGACCAGATCCAAAGTATGTCCAGCTCTGTGGGTGCAACTACGAACATGTTGTTGTAAATCAAATGACTCCAATAAGCTCAGGAAATTAGCCGCCGCAGTATCAGTTGTATCATCAACATGAAAATTAAAATCACCAGCGATTACAAGTGAACCAGTTTTAGTGATATAGGATTCTAACAGCGACGAAAATTCATTCATAAAAAGCTCAGTTGAAAGATTGTTTCCGGATGAGGGTGGAGGACGATAGACATTAAGGATGGAAACAGATTGCGAAAAAATCTTAACTTCACTTTCGATGGCTTCAAAGGAAATGAAGGTGTCCAGATAGACCTTTGATGTCTGCTTAACTGGCAGCGAACTTTTGAAAAGCAATCCGACGCCACCACCTCTTCCATCACGAACAGAGTGTAAAAAGCGATAGCCATTTGGGATAAGACTTCCGATTACTAAATTATCATAATCCCCAGTGTTGAGCCAGGTCTCGGTAATAGCAAAAATATCAAAATCCTTGTCCACAACATAGTCCTTGATAAAGAGATACTTATTGCGGACTGATCGACAATTCAGGAGGCCAAACAAACAAAACTTCGGAGCCGATAAAGTAGATTTGTTGGAGATAACAGGTTTCCTGTTCGAAGTAATGCAAATCTGCACGAGATTATTCTTGTTAACAGCATTATGCAAATTTTTAACTTTAGAAGGAAAAGTTCTTCGACTTTCCACAGTATTGATAGGCCAAACCCTGTCGGTAATTCCACTCTTGACTTCCAATCCTGACATAGTCAGATTAGTTGTCGATGTTCTAAGATGAAGATCAGAATCACACTTGATTTGCACGAGGTTACAAGGGTTACGACGTCGTTGCATTTCATGGCGCTGCCGAAAGCGATTTGTTGTAAACGATGTAATAGAAGGACCAGGGTTAGGATTGATGTCACCGCTGTTTGCCAGCCGAAGTTGAGTAACATTGAAAGTAGAAATAGAGTTTGGTGTGTAAGGTATTCGCGAAGTAAAGTAACGACTCGTCCTTGTTGAGGATTGTAATCCAAGGTGGCGGGTCGATTTCATCCATGACGAGCAAATTGCAAGGTACAAATCCATTTCATCAATGTTCATCGCAACTTCACCATCGCTTAAAACACGACAAAAACCAAAAAGGAACGTACTCGGATAACACAACGAACGACTTAGACAACAGAACAAGAATAAAAATAAAATTGAAGCGGAGCAAATACAACTGCGACCAACCGCCATCACTGACCGCTTATGTAAACTTATTTATTAGCCAAAGTAAAACTCTTGGGAACAATTTAGTTTGAATTGGATATAAATTGAAACAACTATATAAAAACCACATCACAATCAAAACTGACGAATCTTTTGAATCATATGAGGAAATAGGGAAAACAGTCATTGTATAGCGTACTCTCAGCGAGAAGTCCCACATTATTAACTCAAAAAAGCATACAAAACAGCTGACGCGAGTAAAAGATTGTTAAGCTTACAACAGATATCCTTCTTGGCAGTCGCATGCTTGAGTTCTACCCAATCAATAGTTACAGTCTGAACATTACAAACAATTTCTTCTGACAACCTGCGACAAGACAAGAAATTAATTCAGTAACGCAGCCACTCTCCAGCCCACACTACTAAGGATGAAATCAATTCAAATAGTTCCCCAACAAATAATTAGCGCTCTGAAATACTTTGACCATTAAACTTATGGTATTCCCGTGGACTAAGGGAGTTACACAGCAAAAATCTAGTCGTTTATACTAGACAACCATTCCACCACGGACTCCAGAATGAAATGTTAAGGTTTGAAGCCTTCCTGAGTTGATGTGAATACTCTTGGGCAGTACATTGTACAGTGCCTCTGTCCACTCAGGGGTATGTATTGACACCACCTAACTCAAGGAGAACCTTAGGGAACACTTGAGGGTTACCTGCTGGAGCAGCAAAATCTTTAATCAATCCCTTGTACAGAAACCGGGATACGGGATTTGGCAGCGATATGTCTTAAATACAGATTTTACCCACGTATAACTAATAAAATCAACACCTTTTGTGAATATTTTGAAGGTATTCTGCTAAGTCTTTATGTCCCATAGCTCTGGCAGTATTTTCTGGCAAGATGGAGCTGTTCCTGTATGTTTGAAAGACCGCTTCTCCAGCTGAAGTACTGAAGATTGTTTCAATACATTCGCGATCATTTGCTGCAGCGGCTGCGAATAGTATACCCTGCAGAGCTTTCAGTGACAATATGTCCTTACTCTCATCTGCCATCAATGATGTATCCACCACAGACGAGAAGGAAGACGGACTGCACACTATCAAAATTAAAAAAAAATTTATGCAAACATGGCAACTACTCATTACCAAACCACTTAGCCAATCACATGAAACGCTGAAAACACCTTTAACATCTCTCCTTAAAAGGTACTGAAGCTAGAGGCACGTGTTCACAACCCACAATCCTCCATTTTACTGTGAAGAAGGCCTACAATTCCAAACGCCAGCTTCCGAAAATTTATACAGTGGCTTATCTAATTTAATTGACTTCCAGATGCCAATCAAATGATTGTCGTCACAGAGTAAGATACCATACACTGTATACAACTTAAGAAACAAACAGAGAGTCTGACCTGTTCCTGCTGAACTGGAAGGATTTAATGTTTGGTAGTCCAGTGGTATGTTTCTCTTTGTGTCGGGCATTTTAGCAATTAATTTTCGGAACTCTTGAGTAACATCCGGATAGTATTCGAATTCCGTTTCTTCGGGCGAATTCCACGTACCATCTGGAGAACCCACGGTAACAGCGACTTTCCCAAGAGTTTTAGAGGCTGAAATGAAAAATCAGACGGTAGCTGAGAAAAACGTCACTGTAAGGACGAAGCAGCACGGGTTTGACGAATTTATTTATTTACTTGATTTATCAAACTTCACCGATTATAAGATACCCATATTACCTATCAAGATTGTTGTGCGTATTTTTGTCCCTTTTTTTGATAATCTTTCTCGAAACAGCTACATGCGAAAAGGATCACGCATAATGATGCTTTTTCCATCAATTACAACTTTTGTTTTCACCTGGCACCAATATGAGTTAGCCTACTGATATACTCTGACATCAAAATGTAACACAAATTTCATAATCAAAACTATAATTGTAATTGGACAGCGTAACAGGACAGTTAAAGAGAGATGTAACACGTCATGCCTGTGTAAATGGACAGAAAGCGTCATGCGTGCATGTTGTTGTCTCGCATTTTGCCGGGTTGACTTTTGCTTTATTTTTATGAAAACATATAACCTATGTCTAGTTTCTTTCTCAAATTTTTTCATAGTTTTGATTAATTGGTAACAAGACTTTATGTCGTCAAATTCCGTCCGCAATCATACTCGTGATTAACAAATCGGATGCCCGCTTCACGGACATCCGATTTTGTTAATCATTCATATGATTACTGACCGAATTGGACTCCACTTGGTCCTATTACCTATATAAATCAACATACCTGGACTACACCCAGAGTAAACACCTTCAGTAACTGGTGTTAAGTCTACAAATCCAACCTCCTTGAATGTAGCTTTCAGTGATGTGAGATTTTCTGGAATACTCTTTACATTAAGGCAAATAACAAACTGTGTACCACCCTATTCAGTGATAAAGATCAACACAAGACGAAGAATAAGTAGGATGAACAATTTAAAAAAAAGCAGAATACCGTGATGTGTCAAAAAATAATCAAGTATCATTGGGTTTCTTCCATGTGGATCGTGAAGTTTCAATTGCCTACTGCAAGTCTTTTCGGGCAATGACTTCGACTGATTATGAGTGACTCTATAACCCATAATGCTACAATATGATCAGCGGGTTTTCATTAATAAAAGGGGTTGTGAGCCATGAAGAGAGTCCAAAGGTGTATATAAAAGCCATTTTAACTAGCTCATTTCAAATCACAGTAAGGAAATTTAAGTCATTGTAGGTAATTCTTTCTTTGAAAGCAAGTATGCCCTTTAGTAACCAGGGTTTTATGGGATCCTTGCCTTTTTTTGCCAAAGCAACTGGCAGATCAAATTAATATTTTTGTTTAGTTATGAGTTTAAAAAATTATGAAAAAAAAAAATGATAATAAATACCATTATGGGGCCTTCTTTTGGACAAAGTTTTGTTATCACTGCAATCAAGGAAGAGAAAACAGTTAAAAGAAATAGAATAATTTCCATCACCTGTAATGCTGATAAAAAAAAAAGAAACACTAATATCACATTACTAGCTATCATGAATTTATTAGCCTTTGGAAGAGCCAAAATATTTGGAGTGCAGAGGTCAAGGGTTCAAATCCTGCACAGGCCTGAATTTTTTTCAGGCCTTATTTTCATAACTAGTTAAGTAGTATGTATTAAAGTTCACACGGCAACCAAGTGGACAATCAGACATAGTTTGATGCTACTCTAGTTTGCAGATTTAATGAATGTAACCGAAGAGGTAACAATTCATAGACCCAACGTTTCGACACTCCTGTCCAGTGCCTTCACCAGGGTTGATCTAAACGCTGCAACAAGAAGTCCTCTTATATGATCACTGATTAACGGCCTTTTTTCTGACGAGGTGTAAATAGGCGTCAGGAAGCAAACCGCCATCGTCACGATTTAAAGGAGCGTGGGCGGAGTTAATATGCCAAGACTTCAAACAAAGGCGCTGGTGGTAAGGCCGATTAGTGGTGATAATTTTAGAATTATCCCACCCGATTGTATGGTTAGTTAGGCATGTATGCTCCGATAAAGCTGAATTTTCCTTTTTGCACGGAAAACCGCTTTTTGGTGCTCTTTTAACCGTGTACCAAACTGACGTTTGGTCTGTCTGATGTATTCATTATCACAGTCATTGCAAGGAATAGAATAAATGGCGTCGGTTCGTTGTTCTTTCGTGACAGGATCCTTAGGTTTGGCGAAAATATGCCCCTAAGTCTGAAAAGGTTTTTGAGAAACTTTAACGTTGTGGCTATTCAAAATTCTCTTGATGGCTTCTGTAACACCTTGTATGTAAGGAATAACAGCAAAACCAGTCGCTGGTTCCCTTTCATCAAGAACATTACTATTTGTAACTGGTTTTTGACAATAACGGAGAAAAGTTTTTGTATAGCCATTTGCCTTTGGGACATTGGAAACATATTTCCTCTCCTCAGCCTTCGAATCGAGTGAAGATGGTAGACAGTGAGCCCTCCTAAGTAAAGTTTTGGCTACAGACTTTTTATGGCAAATAGGGTGGTGAGAATCGAAGGCGAGGTATTTGTCGGTGTGGGTAGGTTTACGGTAGACACTTGTCTCTAAATTACCCTGAACCCCTCTGGACACATTTAAATCCAGAAAGGGCAAATGTTTATCCTTTTCACGCTCAAGGGGGAATTGGATCGACGGCTCTACTGAATTCAAATGCGACAAGAGGCGCTCCGCTTCATTTCTGTATACCGCAGAAATAACATCATCGACATATTGTACATATTGTTTCCAGAAAAGGGTTTAACCGGTGAAGTGGCTAAGGCCCTTTGTTCCACGTCTTCCATTACCATGTTAGCAATGACAGCCGAGAAGGGCAAACCCATCGCTTTACCAAAAACTTGTTGATAGTAGGTGCCGTTATATGTAAATTGCGTGGTTTTGAGGCAAAAAGACAGCAGATGAATACTATCCTCCACAGGCAAAGAAGTTCTTTGTCCCAGGGAAGCATCTTCCTCTGCAACCTTAACGGCAAGATCAACTGGGATTTTAGTGAAGAGCGAAACAACGTCGAAAGACACTAATTCTTCACAAGCGTTAAGAGTTTTATCTCTTATGGAATCCGCAAATTCGCAGGAATTTTTGACAGTGTAATCAGTATTCTCAACAACAGGCGACAAAATTCTCGCAAGATAACCAGAAATTGCATAAGTCGGAGAATTAACGAAAGAGACAATGGTTCTCAAAGGAATTCCCGGTTTATGAATTTTAGGTAAGCCATAAAAACGTGGACATAAGCCGTCACTACTGTATAACATTTTGTACGTAGAGTCACTAATTCCACCAGCTTTTTTCAAATCAAGCTACATTTTGTTTAACTTTCTTTGAGTTTTACTGGTAGGATCAGAGTTTAAGACAGCATACGTACTCTTGTCATTAAGTAGAGACAAACCTTTGTCGTGATATTGCTGTTTGTCCAGAACCACAACACAATTACCCTTGTCAGCAGATGATACGAGCCTGTTAGGATCCTTTTTTGAGAGCTATGAGCGCATTGAAAACATCCTTTTGAATGCTTTTAGGAGGAGGTTTAGCACGCCTGAGTATGCCACTTACTTCTGCTCTTACCAAATGCCTACGATCGTCGTTGAGTTGAGAGATACTCTCCTTAACAGCGGCGACAATTTCGGCAGTCGGTATTTTGCGAGAAGCAATAGCAAACTTAAGACCCTTCTCTAAACCACTCCGTTCCAGCGCGGATAACTCCTTGGAGGAAAGATTCATGACCCATTTATCTTTCAGAGATTAGCCTGAATTAACAGGAGACTCCCTACTGAGCAAGTGACGGAGGTTTCTGTCGTGTATCTCTCTTTGTTTGGTAAACGTCTGCAGTTCGAAAGAACTGCAGAACTCCTCGACCCAGGAAGTTTCGGAGTTGTTAATCAAAGCAGAGAGTTCACTGAGCGAACGAGAGAATAACGCACGCAAACGCAATATGGAAATGTGACATTCATCTATTCGTAGCTTAAGAAAAGAAAAACCAGTACGGACCATGAGCTTGTATCCTTTAGCACTCCGTAAAGGAGGCCGAAATCTCAAACTCGATGGAAGCAGTTTACCAAACAGAGAGAGATACACGACAGAAAACTCCGTCACTTGCTCAGTAAGAGGTCTCCTGTTAATTCAGGCTAATCTCTGAAAGATAAATGGGTCATGGGTTGAAATCTCAAACTCGATGGAAGCAACCACCCAATTGTATGGTTAGTTAGGCATATATGCTCCGATAAAGCTGAATTTTCCCCTTTTTGCAAAGGAAAACCGCTTTTTGAAGCGGAGTGCCTTTTGTCGCATTTGAATTCAGTAGAGCCATCGATCCAATTCACCCTTGAGCGTGAAAAGGATAGACATTTGGCCTTTCTTGATTTAAATGTGTCTAGAGGGGTTCAGGGTAATTTAGAGACAAGTGTCTACCGTAAACCTACCCACACCGACGAATACCTCGCCTTTGATTCTCACCACCCTATTTGCCATAAAAAGTCTGTAGCCAAACTTTACTTAGGAGGGCTCACTGTCTACCATCTTCACTCGATTCGAAGGCTGAGGAGAGGAAATATGTTTCCAATGTCCCAAAGGCAAATGGCTATACAAAAACGTTTCTCCGTAACTGCCAAAAACCAGTTACAAATAGTAATGCTCTTGATGAAAGGGAACCAGCGACTGGTATTGCTGTTATTCCTTACATACAAGGTGTTACAGAAGCCATCAAGAGAATTTTGAATAGCCACAACGTTAAAGTTTCTCAAAAACCTTTTCAGACTTTGGGGCATATTTTCGCCAAACTCAAGGATCCTGTCACGAAAGAACAACGAACCGACGCCATTTATTCTATTCCTTGCAATGACTGTGATAATGAATACATCAGACAGACCAAACGTCAGTTTGGTACACGGTTAAAAGAGCACCAAAAAGCAGTTTTCCTTTACAAAAAGGAAAATTCAGCTTTATCGGAGCATACATGCCTAACTAACCATACAATTGGGTGGGATAATTCTAAAATTATCACCACTAATCGGCCTTACCACCAGCGCCTTTGTTTGAAGGCTTGGCATATTAACTCCGCCCACGCTCCTTTAAATCGTGACGATGGCAGTTTGCTTCCTGACGCCTATTTACACCTCGTCAGAAAAAAGGCCGCTAATTAGTGATCATATAAAAGGACCTCTTGTTGCAGCGTTTAGATCAACCCTGATGAAGGCACCAGACAGGAGTGTCGAAACGTTGGGTCTATGAATTGTAACCTCTTCGGTTACATTCATTAAATCTGCAAACCAGAGTAGCATCAAACTATGTCTACTTAAGTAGTGTTCACAACTGCAAGGATCACTTCCATATTTGGATATCAGTTAGCAACAATTTGGTACAAGAAGAAGCCCAGGGCTTTCTGCAAGCCTGCTTAGCCATTTGAAGCTTTTTTTTAGCATAATTATGGTGATTTGTTGGTGAAAATTGGTACTGAACAGATCTGGGATCAATCTTTCCTCCCTCAATTGTCACTAATCCTTTTTCTTTGATGAGCAATGACAAGCACTCAAATTAAATTGATACCACTACTTCAACAACAGCCATAAAAATAAATTTTACCTGTTGAATGCTCAGTGTTGTCATCAACACCAGATGCATTCCCAGTAGTGGATTCAAATGCAGAGTCTGAGGAGTTATTACTTTCAACAGATCTCCTAACCTGTAAGTACAGACAAAGAACAAAAATAAATGACTACACATGTAAAAAAAAAAGAAACAATTACACAGGAACTACCTGTATAAAAATGTCTGACCGAACAAGAGCCTGAGTACAGACTGACACTTCATTTACTGATTTTCAACATTCAAGTTTTATTTTCAACATTCAAGTTTTATTTTCAACATTCAAGTTTTATTTTCAACATTCAAGTTTTATTTTCAACATTCAAGTTTCATTTTTATCATTCAATTTTTTCTGTTAAACATCACATTTATGCTTTAAAAACCAACCTATAAGAACAAAAGCCTTTTTTTGCCTTAAAACTTATACCTTATTGCAATCAATCTAAGTTCAAACATGCCAAAAAAAATTTAAGCTTGAAGATCTTTCTTCAAAACTCAACTATTTGTTTCAACAATCAAGTCTTTGCACCAACATTCAAGTCTTCATTTGAACATTCAAGATTTCCTTGGGCATTAAATTCTCCACTCAAAGTTTTGGGTTGAACTTCACACTTGGCTGACTTGGTCACACCTACTGAAAGTCATACATGTGCACTGCAAGTCTACCCAGCATGCTTCGCTGGTGTACATGGCATAATGTGTTTTGAGGGGAACAACAGAATTACTTAACACAGATGTACAGATTAAGTAGTACTTGGACCTAAAGATTCAGTTTGAACAAAAATATTGGGAGTCATAATAGATGTATTTTAAGTAATAGTAGTATTTTTATTACGATGCAGCATGCAGCACCATGTAGCATTCCTCGGTATGATTTTTTTATCCATCTTCAGGGTTGATTGCAATGTAAAAATCAAACCATGTAAAAATTATGAGGCCTCAATAGTTCACCTCTCCTTAGAACTGGTAACTTTAAAATTTGAAAACACCAGTAATTCTCAGCCTTTTCACAAAATTCCAAGAGTTGTATAAGAATTTTTGCTGGAATCACTAAGAAAAACTTATCCTTCTGATAACTAAAATTTCTAGTTTAGTTATCACATTAAATAGGGAGGAGATTTCTGCACCATTATAATAAAACATAAAGTTTTACTTTAAGAGAAATATGATTGGACAGAACCTGTCAGGGACTAGCTTCTCAAGCAGAGGGAATACCTCTTCTCCTTGCTTCTTAATACTTATGCCCATGATTTCAGAGCAGACTTTTAACCTAATTCTAATTTACCATTAAAAGAAATAACATAATTCTATCATGTAAAAAATCTTATTGAATCACCTAGAAAATCTGTACATATGCAAAGCTATAGAGCAAAACATTTTTTTATTCAAACCTCAAAAAGTACATAAAGGACAGAATTCCTCCTAATAAGCCTGTTAATCTTGGTTCCATCCCATACTGTTCCTGAACCATTCCATGCTGTTCCTGGGCTGTTGTGGAACTCAAGTCTTGTTCTATTATCTGCAGCTGAGGCACAGCTAAATCTAAAAATTTGTGGTTATAATGAATACATTCATGAGAAAAAACTTAAAACACACAAAAAAAATCAATTATGCAATAGTAGGTTGAAGTATGTACGGAGCACCACTCCATCAGTGTAAGCTGCTATGGATATTGAACTGCTACACTTAATTTAAACGTACTATTAACAAACAGGGACTGTGCAGAAACCCACCCTCTCCCTGCTCTTAACTTTTCTGAATAAAAGAAAACAATAATGGGTTTGTCAGTGACTCAGTACAGATTTCCAACCTGACAATGTTTATCAACCATTAAATAATATGCATGCATTGTGATATGCACAAACTGATCTGCACATACTGAACCAAAAAAGGGGTGACTAGGATTTTTATTTTAATACCTCATTTTTTAACTTCAAAGTAGCACTTTTGAGAAAATTTTTTGATGTGGATGTCTCAAGAAAAGAAAATTTGGAAGACCCTCTATGGGTTCATTAGATTTCCAACATTATCACCAAATTTCACATAAATTGACCACATACCAGTTGGAATTAAACTCTCCAAAGATCAGAACTCAAGCCAAAACACTCTACCAGAAAAAGTGACTTTTTCAGGGTGTCAATATTTGTTCACAGAAATGCCTTTCCATATCATGCCTGGGAAGGCTGTTAACCAATCACATTGGAGCAAGCCATTTGACACTGTTTTGCCAACTGGAATGGCAAAAAAGACTTGTCACTTTGGACATGTTGACAACTTGAAAACAACAATTGGATAACAAAAACAATCTCTCTATCTTTTGGCATGAACTAATACAAGTAGACTTGAAAACGAATGAATGATTTTGGAATGGAACTGTATGAAACTGTGCAGTGTGCTTTGAAAATCAGCAATAGCTTTGAAATTTGTTAATTAAGTGACCAGAAGAAGTTGACATGAAGCGTCATCAGTCTCATGCCTTATGTTCCACTCTCAAATTACCCTTTGCTTTGTATCTCCTCAAGTAGAAAAGATACCAAAATAGAATTTCAGAAGTTGATAAATCTTTTTTAAAAATATATAAGATAATAAATTTTTAGGAAATTGAAAGGAAATGATTTTTTCCTTCTGGTATCTTGAATACTAGTTAATTTAAATAACAATGAAAACAGGAACAGCATGAAAGTTTGTAAAAAACTGTTTGTCTATTATTTCAAAGTATAAATGGATTCCCCTAGGAGAATAGCCAACAAATCAGTCCCTCCTTTATAAACACTTGAATTGACTTCGCTGTATGGGTCTTTAATTCCCTTAACTCCCGTGAGTGACCAAGACAGAATTTATCAAGACAATATCGTGATAAATACAATATCAACCAGACATGTGATAAGAATGAGCTAAAATGTCAATACAGGGATTACTTGTTGACCCAATACCAATTTTCTGTTCACACCTCATTTGTGTTCTTGGGTCATTCGGTGATGTTCCTGGGCCATCCCATGATGTTCCTGGGTCATCCTGTGATGTTCCTGGGTCATCCCATGATGTTCCTGGGTCATCCCATGATATTCCTAGGTCATCCAGTAATATTTCTGCACCATCCCATACTGTTTTTGGGCCATCCTCTACTCTTTCTGGGCTGTTGTGGAACTCTAGTCGGTCTCTTTTATGCACAGCTGTGGCACAGCTTAATCTAAAGTTTGTGGTTACATTCATAAGAAAAAACTTAAAACAGAAAAAAAAACATCAATTATACAATAGTAAGCTGAGTATGTAAAGAGCACCACTCCATCAGTGTAAGCTGCTATGGATGTTGAACTGCTACATTTAATTTGAACATACTAGTAATGAACAGGGACTGTGCAGAAACTCGCCCTCTCCCTGCTCTTAACTTTTCAGAATAAAAAAAACAATAATGGGTTCATCAGTGACTCAGTACAGGTTTTCCAACCTGATAATGTTTACCAACCATTAAATAATATGCATGTATTGTGATATGCACAAACTGATCTGTACATAATGAACCAAAAGAGGGGTGTCTAGGATTTGTATTTTAATGCCTCATTTTTTAACTTCAAAGTAGCACTGTCTCAAGAAATAAGAAAATTCAGAAGACCCATTGGGGGTTCATTATATTTCCAACATAATAACCAAATTTCACATGAATTGATCAAATACCAGCTGAAATTTAACTCTTCACAGATCAGAACTCAGGCCAAAACACTCTACCACAAAAAGTGACTTGAAATTTTTCAAGGCGTCAATATTTGTTCGCAGAAATGCCTTTCCATATCATGCCTGGGAAGGCTGTTAACCAATCACATTGAAGCAAACCATTTGACACTGTTTTGTCTACCGGAACGGCAAAATTAAAGGACTTGTTGCTTTTGGACATGTTGACAGCTTGAAAACAACAATTGGATTACAAAACCAAACTCTCTATCTTTTGTAAAGAACTAATACAAGAAGACTTCAGAATTAATGAAGGATTTTGGAATTGTACAAAACTGTACATTGTGCTTTGAAAATCAACAGTGGTTTTGAAATTGCTTATTAAGTGACCAGAAAAAGTTGAAATGACATTTTGCTTTATATCTCCTCAAGTAGAAAAGATACCAAAATAGAATTTTCAGAAGTTGATACATCTTTTTTACAAAAAAAATAAGAGATTAAATTTTCAGGAAATTGAAAGCAAATGATTTTTTTACATCTGTGATACCTTAAATACTAGTTACTTTAAATAACAATGAAAACAAGAACAGCATTAAAATTTGTAACAAACTATCTGTCCATTATTTCAAAGTATAAGTGGATTCCCCAGATTTATGTTTGGAAGGATCAAAATAATCTAAGAGAATTGCCACAAATCAGTCCCTCCTTTGTATCACTTTATTTATTCGCTGTATGGGTCTTTAATTCCATTAGCTCCTGTGAGTGACCAAGACAGAATTTATCGAGATAATATCGTGATCAATACAATATCAACCAGACATGTGATAAGAATGAGCAAAAATGTCAATACGGGGATTACTTGATGACCCAATTACAAATTTTCGTTCATATCTCATTCCCGCCTGCATAAATATCTGACAGTCCATTACAATTTACCTTCCATTATCTCTTAAAATTGGGAAATGCTGGCGGAGCTCTTCCTCCACATTCTTTTCTGTCATAGTCTCGGTGAACTTAATCTTCGTTTTAAGTTGCCCTCGTTCGGGCTTCTTTAACTGAGCCATTTCTGTACTGTTCAACATGTAGACTTTGCCATCTTCTTTTCGCACATCATCGTCCAATAACACCATAACATTTTTCAATTTTGATTCTCTCTTGCGTTTTATTGAGCCAGAGTTATCCCTCTTCTGCCTATTAGGATCTGCTTCGTCGCTGCTTGACACATCTTCATCTACGTGTTGAAAGCGCTCAATCTTATTGCTGCAAATTAAAATCGAAGATTTCACAAACCAACATAATTACAACTTCTCGACAACAAGCTATGAAGAAATCTTAGCAGTGTAGAAACCAACCCATATTCACACTTCCTAAAAACAAATTGTGAAGAAATCTCAGTTTTTTAGTGAGGAGACAACATACTAATCAACTTCCTTGAAACGAATTTCTCAGTGTATACGTAGACACTACTAACAGTATAATAATAACAACTTCCCATGAAGATGCAAAACATTTTTGGCTAATCACTGTGTTCCACTGAGGAGATCTATCGATAAACACAATCAAAAATATACCAGATGGTTTTTTAACTAATAAAAAAACGCACTCGCACAAAATAAGTCAGCCTCTTACTTCCTTGATGTTCTGTTGCGTTCCGCCATTGTTAGCATTTTGCTCTCCGTTCGATGACATCAGACATTCCGACTGATCTTTAAGCGTGTTAGTCAAGCTTAGAGGCCTAAATGATGTTCTTTCCCATGAATTAACCATCCAAATAATTGTTAAATATAATTCCTGACACAAATGCACACACACGCTCAAGGAATTAACGAGTGTCTATGGAAGGGATAGGACGAATATCAATTACAGGGACATCAAATCATGATGCGTGCGCAGCAAATAAGTCATTTGATGCAACGTTCGTGACGTGTGAACAGCCACACACGTGGTGATGTTATTGTCCAAATAAGTCTCCTCCTCCCTAACTCCAGAGTTTAATTTTGATCAATAAACAGTCGAGCATCACAGACAGATCGCATGAAAAACTTGAACTGCCCTGAGATCAGAGAAAGCATTCGAAAGTGCTTGTCGAAGTCGCGAAGAAAGAGAAGCACTATCCGTCAGGCACCACTGATACAGCCAAGGTGTTCACTCGCTAGCATAAATAGGGAAGCTTTTGAGGTGCTAGGAATGTGGGGGAGCAAGGAGAATTCGAGCCGAAAATAAATGCATGCATACACACAACGAATATTCCAGGAAAAATTCCTCATTGATGTAGCTAAAGATGAGAAAAAAAACAAAACAAAACAAAAAACAAAAAATGTACGAAAGATATGACACTTCACGTTTTAGTCAGTAAAGTTCTCAAACTTAACAACCAGCCTCTGAGAAATAATTTCCAAGGACAAAAAAATTGTCTTAGTATACAGGCTGTCTACTCGCCTTGTTTCTATCACGGTTTTCCCGATTGCTCGCCGAAACTAAACCGACCGCCGCTAATAGAGAGTACGGAGCCGCGGTTAAGTTTACAAGAGTTATTAGAAATGAGCAGACGTTAAATATTTGCTCGCGGATACAACCTTTTTGACCTCTGTACAGAGTATGTAACAAAACATATTTGCATACTTTTCTACCCTCGAGCAAATTGAAAGATACGAGTAAACGGATTATTGGTTGATGATTGGTACAACCTTTATGACCTCTGCACAAGGTGTCTATTAAACTAAAATTTGCATACACGTGCAAAGTGATATGCTAAGAAGTACCTGCTGAGGAAGTTTTTTTTAATCGATTCTTATTTTGTTTCAGAAATGCGTGTACTGGCTGATGAAGAAATTTTCGAGATCGTAAATAGCACCGCAGCAAATACAGGTTTTTATGACACCGAAAAAACTCCGTGGGCTGAGTTGCGATAAATAAACTCTGGACACACGTTAGAAAAACAGAATTGTAGTGAAGAAATGACCGGCAGCCAGGCACGGTCTTAAATGGACTAAATGTCCGGCATTTGAAAATTTTCGGCTGCTGAGCATTTAACCACTGCACAGGTATTATTTGGCATCCATAATAAGTCCAAGGGATGAGAAATATCGCTAAGATTATTTTGGTAGTTCAGTTACTAGTTAAGTTAACTTCACTTAAACACCCATGTATGTGAAAAAATACCGAAATGTTTCAATGACCAGAGTTCGAGGCGATTATCAGGCGGATTTTGAAAAACTATCAATCCCACTCACCTCTTTCTACTCATGCTTTAACGCTTCTGACGGAGCTGATGTCGTCCACTTCAAATTACGCGTGCATAACTGCCAGACAAGTAATGAATTTCACCCAGCAGAATCTTGAAAGCGAGTTCCTAGTCGCCGATTCACGACTGTCGCTGCTAATATAAACGGAAATAAAAAAAAACAAAAGTTTCACGCCACGCTGACATACTGACATACCTAGAGGGTGCGTGACCTCTTTCCGTGCGAGTGACAAGAGTCACGCAAACGCTTGCAACAATCACGAAATCATCGTACGACAAGAGGACTGATACGGTACAGTCTTACGCAAAAATAAGTTTCCTTCACTCACTTCTACCTACTGTATGATTGTTTGTTTGCTGATACAATTTCTTGACCGCTGTTCAGGGAATGTAACAAAACAAATTTGCATACATGTCCATCAATTGAGCAAATGGATGAGTTGACAGTATCGGATCCTTGCGTGTGGACAAAGATTTGTGGGATCGCCACTTGGCAAACATTGCAAATTCCTAGAGAGAAATGTAGAGCGAAAGGTTGTTTCGACGTCCAAAAAGCCCTATTTTGGAGAGAGTTAAACTTTTTTTCGCCGCAGTTTTATCATAAATGAATAACGTTGATACGAGGGAAGGACCGCGGAGCAAAGGGGCAAATGAATTTTGTTCGGCGCGTTCGGCACCATTGGGATCCTTTCAGCGCGCCTCTGCGGGTTTTCAACCGGGCGATCGGCACTTGTTTTGCAATATTTCTTGGAGAGGGAAAGAAAATGACCAGTTTACTAGTATTTCTAACTCTGTGGATACTCGAGGTGTTTGCTGGCCCCTCGGATGAGAATATTTCAATGATCAAAGTGCAAACAAGAAAAGCCCAATAACTTGGAAGTTTGAGATTTGATTTACTGAAGATCAAGATGTGCAGAGGAGATAGCAGACCTTGAAGGTTAGTCTTAAGATGTTGATGTTTTACTTGTAAAATAAAGTTGTATGTGAAGACGATCGTGAGATACTTGATCCGATGAAAGAGGTTAATTTAGAATGTGATCTTATTTTACTTCAACTTTGAAATAAAATTGCGTTAAGTTGGAGGTGGCCCCCAAGCTTCAAATCACTTCAAATAACGTCGTCTTTTCTTTCTCTTGGTAGTCACAAAAAAATGTTCCAGCTTCAGGATTGAGTTGCTCTTACTATAACCTTCGGCGAATTCGTTTTTGGGAGGTTGAGGTGGATTTTTCAATTCGTGACTCACAACTGTCTTTGGCCCTTTTGCTCTCCAAGTCTGTTGAACATGGTGGGTAGGCATGTGTTTTAGCACCGGTTATAGTTTGGTTTTCATCATCTCTGGCTGAAGCTTATTTTTTCCTGAGTTTTAGTAGGAATTTTTTCAATTGCCTTTTTTGGCTTCAGGTGCTAAAGGGAGGAAAAACTTCAATGGAACTTATTTATCTCACTCGCTCCCAAATCCCTCACCACTGTCAGTTAACTGTTTATTTATTAGGCTTTCGGTCAAACTAGTCCAATTGCCCCCAAAAAGTGCATGGACTCTTCCTCACGAGTTTAACCCTTTAACTCCCATGAGTGACCAAGACAGAATATCTCCTTACAATATCAACACAATGTCAATCAGACAAGAATAGAGAAAAATATCAAGTTGGGGATAGGAAGTTGATCCAATACTAACTTCTCTGAACTAATTCTATAAGATCTGGGTGTTAAAGGGTCAAACAGGTGACGCTTTCTTCATGTTCATGCATTTTACGACAAAAATGACATCAGCTTTATTCTGTCATACTTATTTGAGAAGAATGCTTCTGCCTTGTAAAATTAGTTTCAAGTCACAGTTTTAGACAAAGCTTATAGACTAAATTCATTGAACTTGCTGTGTTACAACAAATGGACAAGTACTCAATTATCATAATCCTGCTTTTTCTGCTTCTAATGTCTTATTAAACCTTTTTAAATTTTATTTTAGCTTTAAAACTGCTATGTTTGAACCTTGTAATCCATTCTTTGAGTCTTGCATAACCATCCTTTCTAGATATTTGAAAAAGTGGTTAACATTTCCAGATGAACTGGTGGCAATAATGCCACCCTGGAGGCCATGAGTGTGACTTGCAAAAAGACAAATACTTGTTTGATCAAAACATAGTACCATTGACTTGTCTGGTGGCACAATCAATACAGCTGCAAATGATGGATGCATGTGATGGTGTTGCATGTGGTCTTAAAGGTCTCTCACTGTAACGAAACCCAGGTCTGAAATGATTTCAAGTTTCTTCAAATGTTTCACATTTTGTCCAAGGTGAACTGGCAGGTTGAAAGAGTCATATAACTGATTTCCTTTTATCATGATATTAGTGTACATAGGTATGGTGATGTTGAGGTCTCGTAACTGCATGGGAATTTGAAGGGTTCCTTTCAAAAATCAAATGCAACAAGTACTGCAATTACAGTGCGGGCATTACTACAACTGGGTCTTACACCAATGGAGGACTGGCAAATATATGAGGGCAGTAGCCACTTGTTACATCAAGATGTTGTGCAATAATGACATTTATGGGAATAGTGGTCTGAGAATCTGGTCTTGGTAATGAAGTTGATTGGTTGTTACAAGTACTCTGAGTACTCTCATGCTGGTTTGCTGTGTGCAATGAACAGGGACAATTTGAGCAACTGATGTCATCACTGACTGTGCATATACCATTTTCACAGGAATAACATTTAACCTGTGCATTGTTAAGCCTCTCGTGTCCACGAACAGGATGGTGACTTTGTCTACAGAGGGGAGGTGCCTTGTTGGGTGAAAGTGTGGTTTGGTTGTAAGTTTGACTCAGGCTAAGGTTGGAAGATGTGAGTGGTTGAGTAGCTGGATTAAGGTTGGAAATTCATTATTTAACTGTTTGACTACCCTATCAAACTCTTCCCTCTCAATTTATTCTACCCCAGGGATTTCAGTTAATAAATATATTGGCACTGCTGATGTTTCATTACTGTGATTAGTTTGGGATTCAGTTTCATGGATGTTAGATGCAGGATGTAGAATGGCTTTTTTAGCTGTCTCACCAAGCTCTTTTACCTTTTTTTTTAGGAACTCCTTACACAGTGGACATGAAGTTGATCCATTTAGGCAAACATCATAGATTGAGTGAAAACAACCATGCAGGAGGGTTCAATTCTCATCCTGGCTGGAAATGTTACACAGAGGGAAATCGTATTTTTTTTGTTTTGAAATGCTATATATTGACAACATTAAAGGTATTTAGCTGTATAGTAAAGTGAATTGGGTCCCATACTCTGCAACTTTGAACCAGGAGAACTTTGCCATCACCGTGTGGGGTATAAGTGTCCAACCACCATACACAATCTCAAGAATCAGACTAATTATCCAGGGTTTGGGATTATCTGCCTATTTGCTTCTTGGAGTTTGAAGTGGCCCAATAGTGGGTTATTGACAGAATGGATGACTGTGATGTGACCTTCTTTTTGTGTGAATGGCTGCAAAATCATCAATTATTAGCACTATTAGCCATTTGTGATCTGTAGCTGTGGTTATAAAATCTTCAAAAGATTTGAAATGAGACTGACATTTTGTGCATAACATTGTTTAAAGTTCTTCTGGAACATGTATGCCCCATGATATGTTCGGCCTCAATGCCCTCCTGATTTATCAGATTACTCTTGAGATAAAGAGCATGGTCCATTTGAAGAGTATTGCATGTTCAGCTGAGGCAGTAGCACAAATTGTAAATGAATGAAACAACCCTTTTTTTGTTTAAAGGGGTAAGTTTCTAAAGAAACTGTGGTGCTGCGTCGGTGGGAGAGTATAGCAGGTAATTTAGTGTTAACAACTGGGTTGAAAACGTAAATTAGCCACTGTAAAGGGTAAAAAAGCTGACGTTTCGAACGTTAGTCGCTCTGACGAAGGGCTAATGCTCGAAACGTCAGCTTTTTTACCCTTTACGGTGGCTAATTTACGTTTTCAACCCAGTTGTTAACACTAAATTACCTGCTTTTTTTGTTTAGATGTATGTGGTCTGTTGAATGCCAAGAACCAATCACTGAATCCAGAATAGTGTCAAATAACTTTGTTGCACCTGCTGATATGCAAAACTCTCTAAAACTGTCTGGATCATACACTGTTTCTACCTTGTTAACTACTATGTCATCATAAATCATTTTCTTGACCAATGCTATTTCCTCTGTTTTGTCACATCCTACATTGGGTGGGAAATAAAATTTGCATTCAAGTGAAATCTCAATTTCATATTGCTGCAAGTCATTATAATTAGGGGTTCATGATGTAAAAGCCTCATAGTGGTTCTCAAAAACAAGTTTCACTACTTCTGCCTCAATGTATGATATTATAGCAAGGTTAAAAAAACTCTCCTCATTATTTTGATAAGTCATCTAATTTTGTTCAGTCTTGTTCCTCAGGGAGACATGCTATGGAAACAAGCTTGACTGTCATTCTCAATGATACTATAAGTTGTACAAGTTCTTTTTTATTTCCTGTAATAGGAGTTTCGTCAGACCATCAGATTGTTACAGAATGCTTGTTATTTGAAAAAGTTAAAAAATAAAGTTGCCAAGTGCATATCTGTCTTTGATACACATCAATAAAGTTTTTATTTGGAAATAATTGACTCATTAACCAGTGGGGGTTAGTGGTGGGATTGGCTAGCAATCTTTATTCAGTAATTTACATTTCAGCAGGAAGCCCCAAAGTTTGACCGGTTTTAATTCGCATTTGTTATCCTTTCAGACATTCCATTCAGAAGCTGAGGATGCCTTTGCTCCTATTCCTCCACAAATGGTGCAATTCTTATATGTTTAAGTTCAGGGGTAGTTTGGTCTGAAGAAAGTATTCACTTTTAAATGAAATTCGTCACATCATAAACTTATACGAATATGCTTTTCTTTTTTTCAAAGTAGATTTACAAGTGTCTACTATTGCTAATTTTCGGCTTCAAAATCTGATATTTCCAAGACAAATGATTGAAAAAAGTTTACTTACTCTCTGATAAAATCCGTAATTTTTCCTCCATTTCATGTTTTTCTTACGCGAGGATGAGCCCTGGCCTTAACATTGTGGACGGCCGTCCCACCAATAATACGAGGATGTCAAATAGATCAGCACATACAAAGCTGGTCTAAAGATCAGCTGCAGGACAGCATAGCTAATAAAGGAATGGCGTGGCCAAATTATAGAAGGTTTAGTTTTCCTTCATGAAACAGAACAGCCTAAATATGAATAGTTTAGCCAAATGATAAACGGTCTAGTTGCCCATGTCGAGTTGGAACATGAAATTGTGACTAGCTCAATTACGAATAGCTTAGCACTTATTTGCAATACAGTACACAAATGATGTAGCGTTGCCTCAAATGGCTCAAGGTAATGTCGAGTAGCACAACGTACGCACAAACGGTGTAGCGTTGCTTCAAATAGCTCAGCGTAATGTAGAATGGTACAGGGTACACACAAATGGAGTAGCGTTGCGTGAAATGGCTCGGCGTAATGTCGAATGGTACAGCGTACATACAAACAATGTAGTGTTGTGTGAAATGGCTTAGCATAATGTCGAATAGTTCAGCGTACACACAAATGGTGTAGCGTTGCGTGAAATGGATCAGCGTTATGTCGAATAGTAAAGCATGCATACAAACAGTGTAACTTTGCGTGAAATGGCTTGGCGTAATGTCGAATGGCAGAACATCAGACGCTCTAGCTGAACATTTAATTGTCTAGCATTACATGAAATATCTCGATGTTGTGGGGAATCGTCGGGCTTGCTTATGACGTGACGTGAAGACAATCTCGCCGAAACCACCAAAAATACAAACCGCAAATAGAACAGCGATCTGCTGGGAGCATGACGTCATCGAATGTGAACACTGTCGCGAAACCATCAGATGGTGTAGTCGCTGTGTTGAAGACTCTTCACTTCGCCTTGCCGTAAACCAGAGCCAATTCGGCAAGTTTCTCTTATTTCTTTCCTTGCCGATACTGCATTTATTCGTTGTCGTTCATGAAAGCGTTAATTAAAATAGAAACGAGACTGAATTCTACCACGGTTTGCTGGCCTCCCGGTTTACCACAGGTGCACGCGTT
Organism: Pocillopora verrucosa; assembly: GCF_036669915.1. Lineage (NCBI taxonomy): Eukaryota > Metazoa > Cnidaria > Anthozoa > Scleractinia > Pocilloporidae > Pocillopora > Pocillopora verrucosa. Next base: position 15,781,462 of record NC_089324.1, on the reverse strand, counting down.
GGTGAGCCTGAATATGTTTATAGTATTAAGGTGGCTCTATATAGTATTTTACAAGGCTTTGGATATTACATATGCATAAATAATTTCTCCCTAGACAAATGTTTATCACATAGCACTCGCTATTCTTGGGTTAACCAGGTCTGCACAGACAGCAGGCTGAGTCTTAGGCTTAAGTAGCGGAATATGTATAAATGACTTGTTTAACCAGCAGAGGCAAAACAACCATGAGGAAGTTGTGGACAAATGTGTGCTGACAGCCTGCAGGATAAAGTAGAACAAATACAATGAACAATAGACATAAACACTTTTGTAAAACATAAGCAATCAATGTAATCGATATTAATTAATTATTACAGACCAAAAAACTTGTTATCCATCACATTGATGATTTTCATGTTTTGAATGTGCCTACTAAACCAACTGGGGCTTTATTAGTGCAGTTTTATAATTAGCAAGTCCCCAGCCAAAGCAGTTGCCCATCCAGTTGATGGAGGAATGATCCTTTTCTAACAGGAGTAATACACTTGTCAGCGGCCATCCCGGGGGATTGACCCCGGGGACATACGGGGGAATAGCGCGGGATTTGCTGACTTTTGTCGCCAATTTTTGGCCCGGGACTGGGACATTGGACCGCTTTTGCACTTCCGAGGCAAGACACACGGGGAAAAACCCGCGGGATTTGTAACATCGCCGCCATCTTGAAAATGAAAGATTCGGACTGCGGGGACTGAGTAGTACCGTATAATTACTGACCCTCATAAAATCCTATTGTTCTCTCTCAGCATTATATCGGCGATTTCAGCCTGAGAAAGTATTCATATTCAGTCAAGTCCAACTGTCTGAGGAAAACGGTGGCGGTCCTTTTTGGTAGCAGGGAAATTATCAGGGGTAATCCTAAACGCGCTAAAACGTTCAATATTGCAGTGGGCTGGCTGCACTGCAATATTTTTAATAATGCAGCCTGCTTCCAGCAATATTTTTAATATTGCTGCATGGCTGTGGTATTTACTACGTTACTTTTCCACTCAGTAATTTTTGAAAATTCGCGAATGTCCGCGCATAATTTATGATGAAGATCTGAAGTTAAAAAGTAAATGAATACACCATGAGAAGTACCATTCCAAGAGACGTACAGACGAAAACATTTTACAGTTTATTTAGGGCACATCTGACAATGACAGTCTTTCTCACTTGTAAGAAATAACAATTTTCGTACTGTGAGTACTAATTACAACTGACTGATTATAATCTTCGCTCTGGTTTTCGTCTAAAACCTTTTCGCTTAACCCCTGTAACCCTGTTTCTTCCCTTTGTCCATCATATTTTTGCTCAACATCATTGTTAAACAGTTTTTCATTTTTTTCCTTGACATTTTCCGACCTCTGGCTCTGCGTTATGAAAATGGCAGATTCGTCTTCCGAAGAATCCTCCATCAAGCTTCAAAACAGTAGCAACTCTTTGCCTTCCAACAAACAACTCAAATAACCAAGTGCATTGCGTTAATATACAATGCAAATTACGTTTGCATGAAATTCAATCACACACCTGAAAGATGTGGAAAGTTACATAATCTTTACAAGGATTTAACAATGACTAAATTCCGGGAAATGAAAAGGGTTATGTAATTTGTATAACTACTAGACAATACGTGCTAATTGCATTGTTGGAGAGAGAAAATAGAAGGATTTCATGAGAGTCAATGATTATATCATCTTTGCAAGTAGTTAACAATGGCTGAATTGGGGAATGAAAAAGGATTATGCAATTTGTATTATTACTGGACAATGCTTGCCAGTTGCATTGTTGGTGTACCAAAACATCAATATGAAGGGGCGACTGAAATCGTCGATGTAATGCAGAGAGAGAACAATAGGATTTTATGAGGGTCAATAATTATAATAGTTAATTACTGAGGTTCGCAGCATTATTGGGTATAATGCTGCGAACCTCAGTAATTATCTATTAATGAACGGCTTCCGAACACAGGCCGAAGAAAGTGTATGTTCGTTGAAATTGTCATTCTACGACTTACAAGGTATAAAGCTGAACCTCGCTGTGTGCAGAAAACAGGTGGACTGGCTATTTTTGCTTACTGTATATATGATTGTTAAACTTTTATTAAAATTTGTGCAGGAAATTATGTTACAATTTGGGAGTCTTTTCAAATTATGCTTCCCGAGGGAGGGACATTGGTAGCTTTTTGTGGAAGAATATTGGCTCTGGGTAGGTGGAATTTGCAAATGTCGTGATGCAAATACCCGGGGGTTCCCCGGGGTCAACCCCCTGGGATGGCCGCTTATAAGTGCATAAGTGAGTAAGGTGATTCCTTCAATAAAGGTATTATAGAGCATGATACAAGTAGCAACATTGCAGACAGCTGCAATAGCCATGAACAGCCTGAAAGCCAGCCAGCAATACATGCTTCTATTCAGACTTTTACAAGCCTTATGACGGGGGAAATATGATAACTAGAAATCTGGAACAGCTAATTATACCACAACCAAGTGTTCAACACAAGACAACTCAAGAAAGAGCACATATCACAGAGAGGCCTACTTCTGTTGCAAATTCACGCCAAAACCACTTTTCAACTGTGGGTAAACCTAGCCACCAAAAATCTCGAGGTTCTCACCTTACCTGCCCTTACCTTTACAATCACGCAATCAATCTCGACAACAAACACCATCAGTAGGTCGACAACAGTTTTCTAAATCAAGTGTACCACCACAATCCACTTCAATCAATGTTCCATCTTCATCTACACAATCAGTCACATTCTGGGAACTGCCTGTCTTCCTATCCCAGTCACATTAAGCTTATATTGATCAAAAGAACGTTCACATCGGCAAAACGACCGAGCGACAAGTTTGTAATTACTAGCAACAGATTCAAATCTAATTTCGATTGTAAATCAAATGCGCCGAGCATGCCCTCTCATTTTGAAACAGCTAACAATCTTTTTCGCTTCGCCGTCGCCATTTTGTTTGTTTACATTGGTTCCCGCAATTTTTTAAATGTCACCCGATGGAACCTGGGATCAAGGCTGAAGTGCCACATTGTTGCGATCGACGAAAAAAATCGCCAAGTGTATCCGCTGGCTTTAGTAAATAATTTGTAACCTGCGTTTTGATTGTAACCCGGTTGCTTTCTTGAGCAAATTCCCACCACTAAACACAAGGCAAATCAAAATGCAGTTATCGCTATGAATATTTGAGACGTTTTTCATTGTTTTCCCACTTGGAATGGCTGCCAAAAAAAAGAGAGATGTGCTAGGCAGATTAAATCAAGTTTTGTCTCTGCGAAGCTGCTTCCTCTATCATGGTTTTCGCCCGAAAACATCTTAGCCTTTACCTGGTCCCAACCGCTATCAACGAAAGTAATCCCACAGGTTCCTATTTATTTGGAAAAAAGACAAATTAAAACTGTTTAAGAGGTGGGAATTTTGAAAACTCGCAGTCACGTAATTCAACTTAGCGTCCGCCATTTTGACACGCGAGTCACGCGAGTGTTCAGAAGCAATAATTTAACGGCTGATACACTACCAAATACTAATAAGAGCAATCTCAGAAGTAATACAGGCAAACTTTGTATACTTTTGATGATATCTATTTCTTTTTCTCGTTTTCTGAGGTCGATTGCATCTCTGTAAATCTAGGGTTAGATCGCCTTTGACAGTTCTAATAAAACACAATTGCAAATTTGGGCGGTAAGAATAGAGAACGTTTGTAATTTTATCCCAAGTAGTATCATATAACGAGACTGAATTACAATTTTGGCGTAAAACTTGAAAGTTATCGCACTGATTCCTTGAAACTCTTCAAGGTTTTGTTCCCCTAACAACGGTACTACTCGATAACGAGCTAAGTGTATTCGTGTGAAACGAAAATGTCTGTCATTTTTAATTGTGGATTTGCAAGAGTTGCTGTAAAGGAGAGCTTTCGTAAGGTTGGAAATGCTTCGGTTGAAACTAACCCTAGTGAAAAGTGGAAGAACTATCTTGCAGCGTTCGAGGGTGACAGTCAGGAAGTCTTTGCGGTCGAACGTTCTACCTACGTCAAGAAATCCAAAACAATTTACAGCTCTTTCCGAAAGATGAACTCAAAAGCCAGGGCTCAGTACCAAGACACGTTTTCAATGGTAAACTGGAAAGCTCTTAATACAGCGCAGAAGAAACAGCACACACTGTCAAATTATGCCATCCATAATTTTTTCCCTAGTGGAGAAACTTTCAAAACATGAAAACTTTTAAAAGAGGCCCTTATTGAAAGTGGGGTGAAGACACAAAGTAAAGTGAAACCAACGCAAAAAGCCATTAAAACTGCTGCAAAACACATTTATTCAAAAGTGAATGGCCACTTTGAGAAAATATTTAAAATAAGCTTTGCTGAAGCACAAACAAAAGTGAAGGAACTTCAGCTCCAAAAAAAGAAAGACGCAATTGAGAAAAAGCGGCAGCGTCGAGGGAGAGTACGCCAAGAAAAAAATAAAATCCAATGCTAATGTCTAGTCCATCTGGAGGAGGAGTAATGTTTTTAGTTACTTTGCAGTAACTTGCATACCAAACAATGAGATCAACAATCTTCACCTTTACTGTGTTGCAATCTAGCATTTATTTAAGCACACTCTCTATAATATATTTGCCTTCATTTTCCAGTTTTTTAAAAGGAATGCAAGTACCAAATAATCCATTGTAAACTTAATCAATCATACTGAACTTCTTCCAACCAATGGAGAGAATATAATACTGGGAGAAGGATCCTATGGTTGATGCCTTCTGAGACAGTACACACGATTTGATATAAAGGTTGTGGAAAAACAGTCTCTGATTCAGGACACCACAGAGATAATGAAGGAGGCTCACATTATGCAGGCACTCGCACATAAAAATATCCCAACCATAAAAGGTGTGCAGCTTCAAAAGCAGCCCATTTCCTTAATAATGGAGTTTAAAGGGGAAGACAATACATCTGTAACAATAAGCAAACTATTGTCTTGTCAGAAAAACAGTGCAACAATACAGAATGTGCAAAGCTCACTCATAACAAATGACTGGTTAATTATTTCACATGATTTGACAGAAGCCCTTTCACATATTCACACAAAAGGCTTTCTTCATTGTGATTTGAAGGCTAATAATTTTCTTGTGAGTAACAAACATGGCTACATCATTGATTTTGGAAAAGCATGTGACAGCTCCTTTCCTCCTGCAAAGAATTAATGAAGCCAGTGATATTTTTTCCCTTAAGTTGGTAAAATTCTGTTCAAAGTAGATGTTAAGCAAAACATTCCACTTTTGGTTTCCATGGCTCAAGAATGTTTGGATGCCAGGCCTGTAAGAAGACCAACAACAACAGGCATTATGGCAACACTGCCTTCCATAATATCTCACTGAATACTATAAGCTTAAGCAGGGGTTTCACGGGCCTGACACTGGGCAAATTGACTGGCTGGGAACATAATTATTCCTGCATGTTGTGACTGACATAAATCAGAATCAAAACATATTTTGCCTGCTTCCTTGTACATTTCCCATCACCTCAAAATCTTAATGAAACCTCTGCTTAAGAAAGTAATAATTAACACTCTAATCAGGTAAAGTGACCCTAGCCATGTCACAGCAGGAGTCTTTTTATTGGGCTTTGCAAGGTTAAAATTACAATGTATGTGCATGTCTTTAGCAAGTTTATGTGTGCTCTTGGTCTAAACTAATTTTGTACTTCTGCTTTATGAATTGTGAATGAATGTTAGAGGGACATTTTTAATAATGCACAGATAAGGTGCTCTAGGGTCCATCAGGTACAAATTACTTCATAGGTCATACTCATGTCTATAATTTTACATCGCTGCTAGATAACATACATGTACCGATTTATTTCCCAATTCCTGCCAATTATTGATCTATGAAATTGAATTTAGGCAAGCAACTGGCAGATCAAACTTAAAATTATAAACCAGAGTTTTAACCAGTTAGGCCACCATAGCCTTCTAACAGGAATATTGACTTGGAAGAGCAACCAAAAAAAGCAAGAAATACAATTTTAAAATTTTCCTTTCTGACTTTGTAACAAGGGCAACCTATCCTGCTCTTAAGATGGCACATCTTTTATGAGTAGGGCTGAGAAGATGACACATCTTATACCAGTTTGTGTTTGCTCTTGCCACAAAAAAAACAGTGCCCCACTTGGGGAAACAGTAAGCACTGATAATTAATCATGTCTTATCAACAAAGAGAGGAGGCTATGGTCAGAATCATATGCATGTATCAGAACTTTTGTGATGCATTTGAATTAAAAGATACTCCACTGGTGTAGTGGGTAGAATATTTACATTTAAATAGACACATATATCAATTACAAGTCCATCATTGACAATGATTGTTGCAATTAGTACCGGTCAAAACTTAAAAACCAAACTGTTGACTATAATTAAAACTGATATAACATGATTTAAAAACCAAAAAAATGCCTCATAAATAACACCATTAACATGCTTGTAATAAATTAGTTGTGTGGAATAACTGGAAGGACCTCTTCAAGAAAACAAATAGGGATAACAGTAAATAAAACTGGTTTTAATCAAGTAGATTCCCTTTGGAATCTGCAAGGGCTGGCTGGTTTTCTGTGTGAGTAATTAAAATTATTATTATTATATATTTATAGCAATTCAGTAAGGGACCTCGGAATAAACTAACACACATTAGTACAGCTTTTTTCCTCTTAGTTTTCAAGGGACAATTTATGACAAGACAATCTGCATCTTACATGTCAGCAATTAAACTTACCTAACAACTGCTTTGGGGGATTACGTTTGTCAGTAAATTCATCTGCTTCTCGGAGAAATTGTTTCCAAAGCATTCAAAAGCCTAAATTTTGATAAACACCATAAGTTTACACATCATGATGTGATAGATGATTTATCAAGCTAAATTTAATTTCAAAATTGAATGGTATATCCACAATGAAACTTTTTTCTATGCATTTGTTACAAAACATAGTACTTTTTTCTATGCAAAAGTTACAAACATTGTAAAACGCTATTGAGCTCTAGAAATGAGCGCTATATTATAAATTCATGTTGCATTGTATTTGCAGTGAAATCAATGAACATGTTGAGAGCGGTGTTTAGAAGTCTTCGTAGGTTCAAAAGGGTTCTCTTTGGCTTTAAGATAGCGATATCATGCCATTTTTTGAGGAAATGAAGATAGGAAAGAAAATTTTATTACCTTCTTTTGATGTCTTCCTCTAGATTGTCGGATTCACCAGCGAAGATGGGAAAAACCAATGCAAAGCCGACACTTCAAAATGGCGGATGCCGTTCACGAACTACGCGATCTTGATTCCAAGTAACTATGGTTACTCGCGCAGTCCACGCGAATTCCGCGAACCTTGCTGGGGGGGGGCACTGGAGGCGAAAATCATTTTTGACCCAGGCCTAAATTAACCTGAGATGGCAGGTTCTATTTGTGCATAGCTTTCTTTTTTCCTTTTTGCATGTAGTTCTTTCTGACTATGAGACTTATGTTTTGCCATTACCTTTTGTCTTCCAACATTTGACAAATTAGTTGAACAACATTTTAATTTAATACAATATTCTACATCTTTACTCTGGAATTGTTTTTTCACAATATCCACCAATGACTGAATAAGAAAATCTGTCATTCACTTTTTCAAATATATCAAGTGTGCCACTAGGACTGAATCTTATAATAGCGGAGCTCGCAGAGCGAAGCCCCATAATTATACAAAATAGTAGTAACCTATTAAGCCGAAAAAATTTGGATGTATGAGCGTACGACCGTACAAGGTGCTACTTTTAACATGCGTGGTCAACTGTACCGCGGGCACGCCAACGCCACGGCTTTGTTCAGTAGTCAAGTGGTCAGTGCACTGGGCTCCGAGTCGAACAACCCGGGTTCTAGTCCTGGCCGGGGCAAGGCGTTGTGCCCTTGAGACGTGCGGGAAAAAAAAATGCGAGCTCCGCTTTTAGGCTTGGATAAATCTATATATTATAGTACTTAACACATTTTGCTTTTGTGTTCATATTATTGTGCTGAAAAATACAGCTGAAGCAATTATTTGAAATACACATTAAAAACCCAGTATTATCCTTGGTATTATCTGTGATTAACTTCTGAAGCAATAATTTGCAACTAAGAGATGTACAGCATAGTATTCCTTGTCCAAATTAAAGGCAATATTAATATCTGATATTAAGTGTCAATGGGAAATTGTTGATAATCAGTGGATGGTTATCGCCATTGAGTTTTTCTTTATAAAACTTGTATGCATGGTCAGTGATTCTATCTAGAGTCTGTGAATTCCAATACCCACAATATTTGATAATGGAAAAACAAATGCCATAAAAAGATGTGGCACCGGCAGCATAACAAGGGAATATGAATGGTTGTAATTTCAGCATCTGGATGATTTGCTTCGAGGGGGACAGCTCACAACTGTTGATCAAAAATATCCGTCATATCACATTTTTTTTTTCATTGATATGTACACCTTTAAGTACAAATAAAACATTTGGATTGTGATAAAGACGTTGAAAATGGTTTATCAGCTCATTTAAGGTGTTAACTTCTAACAATACACAAGTTCCTTGAGGATGGGGCAAACCATATGAATCTCCACCATGAGAATCAAATATCTTAAACTTACCTTCACCATTACATTACAGGATTGTTAAAAGAAAGGAATCATAATTTGTCCTAGAAAAGTCTGCATAGCACTAGCAAATGACATACAATTCTTGAAATATTGTACTTAACAAGTACAATGTATAGTACTAGTATAGCTTGGACTACATTGAGGCTGATAATTAATATTAAACACTATTATAATTTCAGGTACTTCTGTTAACAGTAAATATGATTGCCTGGATAGACTAGATAGACCAGAATACAATTCATTACCAATGTTCATGATATTAACCAAGTCTACTGAGGATACAGTACCATTCCTCTTGATATATATGAGGGAAGCAAGTGACATGGCTACCAACTATGTACCAGCATCTAACCCAAACATTGCCACATTGTCTTGACTGTAAGGAGCTTGAATTGTTTTTGTAGAATTAACAACAGGACCAGGGTTTGTTTCTATATCCCCAGACAGATTGGACTTAAAATGATTTACCCTGTGATTCAGATTTTTATAAACATTTGGTACTGAATTAGACCTCCATGCATTAGACTGCTTTGGCTTTGGACTTTTTATTACATGTGTATATTGGTTCTGCATTTTCAGTATCCTGTATTTATTAGACTTTCGATATTTTCTCCAGACTGTAGAAGAGGGATATTTCATTGTTCCTTTATTCTCACATCTGATTCCATGTGCATATATTTTTTCACGAGCTTTATTTGTAAAAAGATGCATTCGGAAAGACTTCGGTTTATTTTTTCTGAAGTAGGTTGGAAGTAAACGGCTTACTTTCCTGGATTTCTTTAAAATACATGTAATTCTTTTCTTTGGTATTCTGCTGGGCTCACGATCACGAACACGTATACCATGCGTTCGAGGGGCGATTTAAATAAACAAATTTGTCGTATCGAGATCTGCAGTTACAGGCTGTATTTATTGAAAATGCTTCATCATTGCTATTATTAAGCTTATTATCATATACAATAACAGATAACTGAGCAGCTTTCTCAAATACGTGACATTCATCGAAGCAATTTACGACAGCTTTTGTTGAAGACATCCACAACTTTAGGCAGAAATTAGCCCACGAGACAATTGCATAATTAAACATTAGATAACATACCGGTAATAACATCATACACAAAAAACACAGGATTTTGGATCATGTATTTATTAAAAAAGAATATCCATACAACTAAAATGAAAACAAACACAAGATTCACCTTTCTGATCGTGAAATTAATACCATTCGTACTGTTATCGTAGCTACGTTCCTTAGCATCAAGTGAACCCAACATGGCGTTTTTCTTCACAAGACTAGCGACTAAATAGGAAGTTACTACATCACGGGCTACGAGCGGGGATAGAAAAAACGACCCAAATATGAGCGGTCAGCTGTGAAACAGCTTTTATACTTCATATAGAGACATATAATTTGTTGTTCCAGAGACAATCGTGTTGTAAAGCCGAAATGTTAACAGTTTACTTCACAGTTTAAGCAATTTTTCAAAAGTGTTGCTTGAACTCATATCTTTTACTGCTTTAATAAACAATCGAGGCTTCGGAGAGGGAGTCAATGGCATTTGGAAAGGCACCAAGAATAATTATATATATGGTTTGTAGCTAGCTGCGTGACGTGCGTGACGAAAAAAAAATTATCATGATTTCCGGTTGTCAAAAATGTCAATCAAATTTGGCAGGAACTTGGTTTTCGCACTGTAGTTTGCTTTTCCTGGAAGATTTTGCCATGGATGAAGACCAAAAGCCAACAAAAGCCTTTTGAAAGAACATCTCAATGGCTTTTCTGTTGAAGGCAATTATTGTTTTGGATATTTCGAGGGAAACAGAGCAGAGATGGATGATCTGTTAGTTTCATTTCAGGCATTGAACTCCACGTGTTATGTACTTACAGAAAGCCATTCAAAAGAGAAAAACCACAACAGATTTTAGCGAAGTAAACTGTTTACACTTCGGCTTTACAACACGATTGTTTCCTGATACTACAAATGATGTGTCTATATATGAACTATGAAAGTTGTTTCACCACTGACCACTCGTATTTGGGTCGTTTTTGTGTGGGATTTCCCACACTTAGTCAACGCCCGCGAAATTTATTTCTTTATTTATTTGTCCACGAGAGAGAAGTGCTTGTCACGTGGTTTCTATTTGCGTTCAGTGAGCCGTGAAGACTGGATTCCAGTCGGCGTTTTTTCATAGTGTATTGTACGGCGGCTATTTCTCTTCTCAGTCGTTGGGTTTTGGAGAACTTATTCGGAATTTCATGTTTGTTTCTTGGGGATTTTTGTTTCCAAGGTAAGGATAAGTCATTTCATATTTTCACGGGTTCTTTGCGTGCTTTAACTTTTCAATTTTGTTGTGGGAGCTTCACGATTAAGCTCTCACGAAAGGCGATTACGTTTGTACACCTGGTTTGTGTTCTTTCTTTCATAATCTGAGGCGTTTGTTTCGTTATTTCTTCAGGTGTCTATAACAAAAGATTTTTTCACGTAAGTCAACACGCTGAAACGCGGCTTGTGTTCAGTGCAGGTTGCACAGGAGCTTTTACGCTTTCACAAGCCAACATTTATCGGCTTGGACCTTCGGTGCGGGTTGTGTCAGATTGAAAGGAGTCATTGTACTCTCGCAAGCCAACATTTGTCGGCTTGAATGTATTTTTTTTTTTTTTTTTTTTTTTGAAGGGTTTATTAAAAGTATTCAAAAATAGCACCCCAGTGGTGAAATACATGTGAATTTACAAGTATACTTTAAATATTTAAAAAATACGAAAATCTTACATTTGACTTTAAAATTAAGAGTCTAAGGGGACTGGGAATTACAAGAGTCAGTAGTTATATACCAATGAAAAACGCTTAGGTTTGCTTGACTACAAGAACTGGGCGTTAGACGCCATTGTTGGAAAGAAAGATTTTTTAAATCTTTCGGTCCGGCATTTAAAGAGTGATACATGGTTTTTGTTGCGCAACTCATAAACGTGGCAATCGGCGCGCTTTGGTGGAATAAGGTGGTACAGCCGTGACCCAGGCATACAGATACCGTCCCAAACTTTCTTGCAGAGTTCGTCTCTTCTCACATTTAAGCGAGTGGAGTTTGCAGCCACAATGGCGTCTTTGTAGCTCAGCGCCGGAAATAATATACGCAGAGCTCTTTTCTGAACTCTTTCGATCATGTCCTTGAGGTAAATTGGTAGGCTAGTAGACCAAGTGACGCAGGCGTATTCGAGGACCGATCGTACCAAGGCATAAAATATGATTATAAGGTCTTCGGGTGGAATTCCGGACCGCTTGAGCACTCTTAAGATGTAAAGACGTTTTGAGGCTTTGGAGACAATCTCACGCACGTGCTCATTCCACCCAAGAGTGTCGCTGATAGTGACTCCAAGGACCTTGTGTGAGGAGACCCGTTCTAAGGGACGTCCATTGACGCACAAAGGGCCAAGATCTGGCCGTGTTCTAAGCGAACAAATCACAAGTTCCTTGCACTTCTTTGGGTTGAGGTTCATATTATTGCGCGACGACCACTGTGCAATGGCGTCAAGATCTTTCTGAAGGGACGATGTACCGCCTGATGGGATGACCTCGGATATTGTTAGGTCATCTACATATTTCCAGTGGCTCGATAGTAATGGAGTTTCAATCGCGAGATCGTTAATCATCAGGAGGAACAGGATGGGGCCAAGCTTAGTGCCCTGCGGGACTCCAGCGTGCACGGGCAACCAAGGGGATACAATGTTCTTAATCTTAACAGCTTGGCGACGGCCATAAAGAAAACTGCAAATCCAACGGATAATAAAACCACGGACCCCAAGGTGGATGAGTTTATTGACTAAGATAGTGTGGTCAATATGGTCAAAAGCCTTACTAAAATCCAGGAAGCAGGCCCTTAAGAACATACCTGGTTTGTCAATAGAGGACAACCAGTTGTGCATCATATCCAACAGGCAATAGATGGTTGAAGTTCCTTTGAGGCAGCCGAATTGGTTGAAATCGATGAGGTGCACAACATCCTCAATTAGCCATTCAACTACGAAATCCTCCAGGACTTTAGAGACGATTGCAGTTAGGGAGATAGGTCTTAAATCTTCCCTACTGGTTATGGGCGTAACCTTGGGTACCGGTGTGACATTAGAGTCTTTCCATGCAATAGGGAAGGAGCCTGATGCAATAGAGGTGTTGAATATTCGCGTGATCGGCTCAGCGAGCTCAGCAGCATATTCTTTCCAAATACGAGTCGGAATCCCATCAGGCCCAGGGGCTTTAAAGGCGCTGATGGCAAGTAGCTTTTTGTAGACCCTTTGTGTCTCGATTACGGGCGGTTGAGGGGATGGTAAGTAGCAGGGCAGTGCACTTGTATCAAGTGGCTTAATGTCAGATATTACAGATACAAAAAACTCATTAAGGCGTGTTGCGAGAGTCGCGCCAGAGATAATTCTGCCTTCCTCGTCAGTATAACTGAGTTCGTTAGGGCTGCTAGCCTTCCCTGCAAGCTTATTCACCATACTCCACCATTTCCTCGGGTCAGTGCTCTTGAGGTTATTAACTTTGTTTTTATAGAACTCGCATTTCCGGCGGGTGATAACCTCTCTGACCTTATTTCTAAGGCGACGCCATTTCTCCTCCGGGCCATTTAGATAGGCGCGTTGGCGCTCTAATATGAGAGCCTTAATCTCAGGTGACATCCAAGGCTTGTCCATTGGATGAATCTTCACGTATTTGGACGGAAAGTAGATATCGCTGGCTGATGAAAGATCCTTAGTAAATGAGTCAGTGAGAGAGTCAACTGATGGTGAGTCACCGTCTACTTCTAAATCACTGAACCAACGGTGAGAACACGCCCACCTCCCAAAAGCGTTTATTGCCGACTGAGGAAAGCGACGCATCGGGATCCTTTTCTTTTCAACGCACAGCGGGTTTAGTTGGTTCATTGAAAGCGGATTCCAGTGAACAGAGCTATGGTCCGAAGACCCTAATTGTGCGCTGACAATTGGTTCGCTATAGTATTCACTAAAATCCGTTAAAATAAGGTCTAGTATGCTATTGCCCCGAGTGGGTCTGATAACTACTTGTTTTAGGTTATGATTGGCTAACATGTCTGAGATGTCCTGGGTGTTAAAATCGCCTAATAACACTACACCACAGTCTGGATAAGAAGTCTTTACGGAGTCTAGTGTTTCTATGATGTACATTGTGCGATCTCGCTGCACTTGCGCAGAGGCCACAGGAAAATACACCACCCCACATATAATACCAGATAGTGGGCGTGGTAGACGATGAGGGCGTAACCATAGCCACAAACACTCGTGTTCTGGAGACTCCAAGTCAGATCTACGCTTGAAAGGTATCTCTGAAGACACAAACGCGCACACACCACCCCCTATTCGGTTGTGGCGGTCACGTCTCGCGATGTTGTAACCTGGAATGGTAAGGATGTTATTATCGATGTAGTCATGCAGCCAAGTCTCCGTAATAATTGCAATATCCATGTGAAACGTTAAAAGCTGAGCAGTCAACTCGTCCAGTTTGTCCCTGACCGATCGAGCATTTGCCATGTAGAAACTTGGGAAGCTGTAATTGGGGCGTTTTTGAGAAGTAATCTTAGTTAGATTGATTACTTTCACTGCTCGTTGACGATTTACTGGTTTACTGGGTCCACGCACTGCGCTGCGAGGTGTGATCCTGACCGGAATCGATCGTGCGTCCACTCCTATTGTTCGCGGAACAAAAGGACAGCTACGAGAATTAACATAATCACCAGTAAAGATGGAGACACAATTATTTAAATTTCTTGATCTTGAGTTGTAAATATTCCTGGATTGACAGGGTCTTGAAGTCACAGGAATCGGCATGTGTTTTTGAGTGAAGGTATTCCGAAAGCGTAGAATGCCCAGGTCTTGGATTCGGTGTTTTAATTCATTTGTGCGGGTTGCGCTTCAAAGAGTCTCAGGGTGTCTCAAAGTGTCTCACGAGTGTCTCAAAATGTCTCACGAGTGTCTCAAAGTGTCACAAACTGAAAGAAACTATTGTTTGCCTTGAACTGTCAAGAGTGTTATCTATTTTAATAAACTGAGTTTCTAGTTTGTTGGATTGTTGTTGTTGCTCGCTCAAGCACACAAGTAAATATGGGGATCTCCATTGACCAATTCCGTTCAAGGATTGGATCTCATGAAGATTTACATCCTGATTTTAGTGAAAACTATGACCTCTTTGATGATCTCAACATTTCATCAACATTGCTGAATAATGAACCACTGATATTGAATGAATTACCTGATTTTGATTTTCGTCAAATGGTCCAGACACCCAATAAAGAGCAAAAAGAATTTTTTTAACACATTTTACATCAGATTAAAACCTCAGAAACCCCTTTCTACTGCTTCCTCAGTGGAGGGGTTGGTGTTGGCAAATCGCATTTAACAAAAGCTTTGTATCAGGCAGTGCTTAAGTATTATAACACTAGAGCTGGTGATGATTTTCATCAGATCATAGTTATACTATTAGCTCCGACTGGTAAAGCTTAAGGGTGACACTCTTCATAGCACTCTGGCCATTCCTGCCAATCAATCACTGAGAAATTACAAACAGCTTGATTCAAGTAGACTAAACACTTTGAGAAGTCAATTGATTTTTGTTGATGAAATCTCAATGGTAGGAAATGGTATGTTTGCAATACAGCTTAACAATAGGCTTAAAGATATAAAAGGCTGTAGAGAGGATTTTGGAGGTGTGAGCATAATTGCTATTGGTGACTTATTCCAATTAGAATCTGTTATGGATGCTTATATTTTCAAAGACCTCAAAAATATAGATTTATGCTGTTCTTTCTCCCAGTTTATGGCATAAACACTTTAAAATGTTTGAACTTAATGAAATCATGGGTCAAAGAGACAGCAAATTGTTTGTAGAATTACTTAATAGGTTGCGTAAAGGTAAACACACAGTAGCTGACATTGCAAAACTTAAAGAGAGCTATACAAGAAGACATCAACAACCCAATAGATGCAGCTCACCTATTTATACAGAATGCTAAAGTAGATGAATTTAAACAAAGGGCCCATAATGCAGCCACAGGAAACAAATTCACAATAAATGCTCAAGATAGTGTTATTGGAGCTATCTCTCCAGAGCTAAGAAACAAAATACTAAGACAAATACCCAATGATCCAAGAAAAACAAAACAGTTAGCCTCAACCCTTTGTCTTGCTGAGGGTGAAAGAACACACCTTGTCATGAATGTACAAACCGAAGATGGCATGACAAATGGTGCTGGAAATGTTGTTAAACTAGTTCAGTTACATCAACAAACCAAACCATCTGGTATTGTATGGGTACAATTTGACCACTCAGATGTAGGTCAGAAAACAAGGAATGAAAAAAGACATTTGTATGTACAATGAATTGAATGCACATGGACCCCAGTAAACCCTGTGACTACACAGTTTGCGGTAGGTAGAAACAGAACAGCACAAGTTGTTAGAAAACAATTTCCACTGTGTCCCGCAGCAGCAAAAACAATTCACAGGTCACAAGGTGATACTGACAGTAGAATTGTTGTGGATTTTAGTACCAGAAATACTATTCCACACATACATTATATGGGACTCAGTAGAGTGACTGCTATAGAAGGCCTATATATTTCTGATTTGTGTGAAAGCAAGATTGCTGTTAATCCAGATGGAGAGATTAAGAACAACTGCAAAACTTAAGCTTTGCATCTCCCTCTCCATGACATAACATTTTCCCTTCTTAAACTGTGTTATCTTAATGTAAGGTCTCTTCACAAACACATAGAAGATATATGTAAAGACTTAATTTATCTAAGTGCTGATATCAATATTTTCACAGAAACAAGATTTAATTCTCAAGATAATAATGACATGTATGACATTGCTGGTTATGTTCTCTTCCCTAATGATAACCTTAATTCCAGCAATGGATCAAGGTCTTATGGTGGTACAGCTGTGTACAGTAAAATCCCATACTTACCTGGATACCCGTATTGTCACAATATACATGGTGTTGAAATAACAGTAATTAAGTTAGCAAGGTTTGAGGATTGGACAATCATAGGGATATATCACTCCCCAAACGTGCCTGTAAGACAACTTTATGAAGCAATAACTGAGGTATTAAATAACATTTCACCAGACAACAATATCATTACTAGAGACTTTGATATAAATTGGCTTGTTGAAACAGACAGAAGACCTTTGTATAATTTACTAGTGAGGGATAACCACTACAAACAGTTCATATCAACTTATACAACTGACAACAACACAGTAATAGATCATATATATACAAATATATCTAACATTGATATACAAGCAGATGTTTTAAAAACACATTTCACAGATCATAAAGCTGTTTGGGCCTCATTTCACGGTGTCCTATAACAAATTACTTTATCATGATGTACATTGTTTTTAAGTTAAGAGAGCAACCAAAGAAAGCAGTAAATAGTTCTGAAAAGAGTTGTTTCTCTTTTTTCAGAGGAATTTGTAATGAGAAACTTGCAAAACTATCAATAAGGAAATGCTGCTTATTCATTTGGTACCAGAACGGGCCTTTTAAAATTAAGTTTGAAGTCATCTTTCTAAGAGTTGTCCAGTTTAACAACCATTTACAAAAGACAAAAATAAACTACATAACACACAGTCCTGAAATTTCAAGGCAGCTCCTTTAGCATCTTGGCTAATTTCTAACTGCAACCTTTATTGACAACCCTGCATTAAACAATTATTCCACAGTTAAGTCTGCAACCCCTCCTGAAATACTCCAGGATACCAAAAAAAACAACAACAAGCAAACAAACATATTAGTGAAGTGAGCAAACAACCACATGCGTGACTTTCACGTAATATAAAATTCGTGATTGCAGCATTCCCACGTGCGTAAAGTGCTTGTAACTTACGGGAAACACGCATGTACAAGAGGCCGATTACTCGCAATTTCTCGTAGTTTTGAATTTCCCTTTTGTTTTTCAGAACACCCATATACCTGTACTTTTTTACACCGATGCGATAGAAATTAATTGGAAAAACATTCCTTGAAATAGGAAGTCGTCCTGTATTTTCAGCGAAAAAGATTGTCAAGTGATCAAAACAACACCGGCCAGATTATAGTCACGTGCTCGGCAACGACTTGTGGAAAGCGATCATCTTTCATTCTTACCCTCAATACAGTCACGCTTGCATAGAAGAATAACAAAACGCAACGATTACAACGGAAAGACCCAAATTGGCGTAGAAAGAAATAATGCTGCAAATTACCATTTTTTTATGTCATGTGTACATGTTTCCGTGGGAATTTCTGTGTCAACAGCTTGCTGTCACTCACAAACTCTTCGTGATTCTCGCTGGTCCTCGTTATCTTCAGCGCATGGACGATTCGAAGACGCTTCAAATTTGGTTTTTAAGTTGATCATAGCACAAATCTGAAACATTTGAAGTCCATTTCAATATAGTAAATGTCGAAACAGGCGTGTAAAGACAATAAATATCGCAACGATCAGTGCAATCATAATAGCGCCACGACTTTGGACTTACTTCTTCGGAAGGATAGATCTCGAGTTCGAAGCCGACTAATTACGACTAATTACGAAGAGTCCACGCTAATTTGCATATCGCAGAGCGCCCACAAGAACTCGTTTCTACGCTATTGTGTATCCACGAGTTAAAAAGTAGTAGCAGAAATTTTTTCAATTTTTTTCAATGACTGTTACGAAAATATTTACTGCTCCAAGTATTTCCAGTATTGCCGTATAAACAAATAAATAGCCTAAGCCACCAAGAGGTAATTTATTTGTTGAAGACGATTACCAAACGTTCAAAAACACGCCAAAAAGCTTCCAGGGAGGGAAGGAAAGGCATATTGCTTGATAAAAGGAAAAGTTAATACCCCAGATCCCTCCTGTGAATCTGTATTTGTTCAAATAATTCCCACACAAAAATTACTATTCAGACTGTTGATTCCAGGCCTAATATCACCCCTGTAGTACAGTTGACTCACAGTGAGCGACAGGTTTGCTTCCGCTCAAAAACCCCTTCCAAACACTTTGTCAATAAAATCCCACACAAGTACGCATTGCGGACCTATTTTTTTTATCCCCGCTCGTCGCCCGTGATGCAGTAACTCCCGACTAAATACAGGAATGGCTCCGACCTGTGATTGGATGATAAAAATAGTAAAAGTTAATAAGTTGTATTTTAACTCCTTGCTCGTGCTTATTATGAACTACGTGTCTCGAAGCGGAACAATGAAATATCAACGTGAAAACACCGATGAGTCAAACAAGAATGGCTACTTACATAACGAAGAGAAGGCAGAGTCCATCTTGTTCAGCGAGGTCGTTCAGCGATACTCCGCTGACAGAACTCATTTAGTCAGTTTAGGCGGACGACCAGAGACTGGAGCCATTCGTGTATTTCGCCGCAGACAGGAATGGCTCCAACTCATGCTTATACTAATTTTTTTTCGTTCTGGCTAAATAATTTATACACTGAGACAAAAACTAAAAGAGCGGTTTAATAGGTTTTTCTTATGTTGAAGTCTACAGTGCTTACAAATGAAGCCCTCTTTTATTACTACAAGGCCATATAGTTTCTAAGTTAGAAAATAATGCAGCAACTGCATGTCACGTTTGGAAAATAATCACGCAATGTTGCGTGACGCTGTGACCGAGGTTTTAAATTTAAAGTATGCTCTGCTGGAGAAATATGGCTTGGCCGCAATCGAGGGAGTTTTTTTTCGGGGAAAACTGATTTTCTAGGTTATTGTTCACATGAAGGACAAATCCATTCAACGGGCCATTCATCGGGCACTTCATCTGTTTTTGCACACCACATAAAGGAAGAAAGTCGCGGATTAATTTTGCTTGGTAATTTCTAACAACTCCACTAGACCTTAAAAAGGTCAACCAACCAGTCAAACCAATGGCAGTAGCTCTCGCACTGAATCATGACGAAGTACCTTGACTGTTTGCAATGATGATACAACCAATCTTCGAACAGCTTTTGGCAATAACAAGAAAGAGTAAAATGATTTTATGAAACTTGTTCTAAAATTAATGAGGGCTCTTCATCACATGACGCTGTATTGGAACGAGTATATCTCGTTTGCTTTGTATCACACTACTGTTTTAGACAAGGTATTTATACCACTTAAATTTAAGAAAGAATGAGTATAACATTAACCAAATTTTCTGTAAAGTACACGAGCCATCCTAACCTAATTTGCCAACTGCTTTCCAGGCATCATCTGTAAAAAACCGCTTCAATTTTACAAATTTGAAAATTTTTAGCTAAAACCGTGGTTCCCAAATATATTTCTCACCTTGCCTAAAAATTTTCAAAAGAAAATTTCAAAATTTTCACAACTTTACTTATTCCCGCTCGTAGGTCCAGCCAAGGCTTTATGGTCATTGGCCCCCGCAATAGCCACTGACAGTGGCTTATAAATATAGGCGCTTAGTGTTAACTTGTAAAACTCCCTGAAGAAGTTTACGACAATTAGACGAAACGCGTTAGAGAATAAAGAAGTTTTATAACTACTGTTTGCACAACACTGCTCACTAGTTTAAAAATAATTTTAAAATTATTGAAAAAAAATATTAAACGTTTGAGTCGGAGCTATTCCTGTCAGCGGTGAAATACAGGAATGGCTCCAGTCTCTGGTCGTCCGCCTGAACTGACTAAACGAGTTTTTTCAGCGGAGCTAGTCAGGAGATGACTTTTTCATCGCTGAACGACCACGTTGAACAAGAAATGCTGCCTTTCCTTCGCTAGGTAAGTAACCATTTCTTGTTTGACACATCGGTGTTTCCACTCGCACTGATATTTCATTGTTCCGCTTTTAGACACGCGGTTAACAATACTCACGAGCAAGGAGTTAAGATATAACTTATTAACTTTTACTATTGTTATCATCCAATCACAGGTCGGAACCATTCCTGTATTTAGTCGCTTGTTTCACAAGCAGTTGCACCATTAGAGTTTTGTTCTTCGGTCTCACAGTAGTAGTGTTGTTCAATAGATTGCATAGAGTATGTGCAGTTTGGTTTCAGATTTCAGATTTTGCTTTTTTCAACAAGTGTACAAGTGTACGACATTGGCATACTTGGCATACAAGGCATACAAGGCTTTCGTGGCTTTCAGGCATTCGCGACTCAATCCGTTCCAAAAATACCGCTCAATAACATATTTTAGTGCGGATTGGCCGCGAACAATACGACTTGTATATGTGCCTGTAAGCATTTTGAGCGTTTGCACCATAAAGCTCCAGGTAATCATAACCGAAAAACATACAACATCCATCGCCAAACAACAACCCAGAACAAAAACAAAATGGCTGACGTAATCAGCATGTGAACACCTTCACCCTCATTGGATCACAGATAGTTGTCAAGGTGTTGAGGGCCCAATGACCAATGGATACTATTGTACAATTTGGGCGTTTTATGACTGGGCTATCACAGGTATCCCAGTAAAAAATCGCGCTTTATCGAAGTGTTGTTTTACCCTAAGAACAAGGTAATGGCTTTTCCCAAAATTGAAATAAAATGAGATTGAGTCAGCGATGTTTATGTTCACATTTAGTCTTGATCGCGACGGGAAAACCAGCGTAATAACGTCCTGAAGTTGTTGGGGAGAACGGCAAAGCCAACACCGGAAGTCGAAATAGAGTCGTGTCCAGACTATCCGCGCGCATTCCCGTTCTGTAATGACGTTCCCGTCCTCTTGCTAGATCACTCTAATATTGTCATGTGACAACCCGTCAAACATCTGAGAATTAAGAGCGTGTCCACAAGAGCACTGGGCAGTGCTACATGCCATATCACCGATTTCAATGAAACTTTGCTAGTTTAAAGGGTCTACCCCAAAACTCAAAAAGACAAACTGGTTTCTGTTTTGTTTTTTTCTGGGGGAGATAGACCCCCCCCCGGTTTTTCTTGGTTTTCACCAAGGAAATCGCTTCAAAATAGGTAAAATGCATGAAGCTCTCACTGCGATGGTCTTTATACAAGATGATTGATCAAGAAAGGTGAAAAATGTGAAAAACTTTTGTTTTGATTTTTTGCAGAATGATGGAAAATTTTACGTTTGGAGAGATGCATGTAGGCGAAAAATCAATGGGAAAATCGTAGCGTTTCTTTCTTCAGTCGCTTATTACTTTGGAGATTTGCTAATATCAGGAAATAGGACTCATGTACAGAACATACCATTCATTAGCCTATAATTTGATCGTCTACTATCATTATCCCACAGTTTACAATAAGGAAACTGTAACAAGAGAGGAGATTTTAAGAGTGTGTCCACGGGCAGTCGTGCTACATGCCATCTTACCGATTTCAATGAAACTTTGCCAGTTTAAAGGGTCAACCCCAAAACTCAAAAAAGACTGACTGGTTTCTGTTTGCTTTTTCCGGGGGGAGATAGACCACCCCCCAGTTTTTCTTGGTTTTCACCAAAGAAATCGCTTCAAAATAGGTAAAATGTATGAAGCTCTCACTGCGATGATATTTAACTAATTGCTCTGAGGGTTTGTACACATATTTTTACATCCTTAGTTAATGTCCGCTGTAAGTATCAGTCAATTTGATTGAAGGCTTGTCAATCAACGGAGGCAAATAAACGATTGTGTTTTTAGACTTCGATTCATCTAAATATTTGACAACTTTGAGGTCAAATATCTCCCCTTGCCAGAAAGCTACAACACTAATCTTAATTCCCCTTTTAACCCATCACTTCATCTCTGAAAACCATCAAAAAAAATCTTTGGACACTGCCGTATTTTTGTCTTGGATGCCTTTTAAAATCTGCGACTGTGACAAGTTTCTTTCAATTACACCTGTCACGCAATTCTTGCTCTAGGCGGTCACTTCACCAAATAAACCTAAATTTTTAGCTCTCTATACAAGATAATTGTTCAAGAAAGGTAAAAAATGTGAAAAACTTTCGATATTTTTTGTAGGAATGGAAAATTTTACGTTTAGATAGAAGCATGTAGGCGAAAAATCGATAGGAAAATCGTAGCGTTTCTTTCCTCTGTCGTTTGTTACTTTGAAGATTTGCTAAAATCAGGAAATAGGGCTCTTGTACAGAACAAAACATTCATTAGTCTACAATTTGATTGTTTATTATCATTATCGCACAGTTTACAATAAGGAAACTGTAACAGGAGCGGAGATTTTAAGTCACATGTCGCGTGCTTGTTGACGTACAAGTTCCCGTGTGTAACAACTTCGGCTTTTCCAGACTGCGGATGACGGGAAACTCTGCCCCCCTTATTTGATAGGAAATATCAATAGCCCCATAGAATTCATTTACTGTGCCATGTTTCCAGAAAATAAGACTGGAAAATGTTTTTTCCACTTTCCACCATCAAGAAATTCCACGTAGAAATAGTATTTGTAGCGTGACTGCGTGACCTTTCTGAGAAGTAAAAATTGTTTATCTTTTTTTTTCCAAGAAGACACTTCTAGAAAGTTCTTTATTCTTCTGTTATCTTATTTGCTTGTTTTTTTGACTGCAAATATCATCTACATTTGCCATTACTTTCGCTGACTGTCATGGCCTTTCCTGCGTGCACGTGCGTGCTAGTTCATATACAGCACTCTTCCGAGTTTCTTTGCGTGGTGTCGGGCTTAGGTGTGTAGGTCTGGTTCAAAAGATATCTGCACGCTGCAGCACGGGTTCCTTTGTTTTCTCCTTTTCTTCATTTTTATTTCTATTTTCTTCCTTGCATCATCACACATGTATGTCTTTTTTTATTCCTTCTGCGCGTTCCCTCAGATTTCGAAGTTGGCTATGAAATGTCAATATTGACCAAATCACTGTTTGTTTCAAAGAACCCCTGTTATTTATGACTATATTTCTCAAGAGAATGTGTTTTTATTTGCTATTTATTTCCATTAGAACATGAAACTAGGTCCTGATAAGTTTTTTTGTTTCACGACTCCCAAAAACTGTGTTTGCGACAACACCAATTGAGAAATGAAAAGCAATTACACCCGAGAAATTCGTTTTTAGCCCTCTACGCGCAGAAGGCAAATCCATGCAATAAAGCTTTCTAAAACCTCTGTAAACTAGAGACATTACGTAATCACGTAATGTCTCATTGAGGGGTCAAATATTTACACTAAATCTGTGACCCTCAAACGGATCACGTACTCGTACATGTAACGTCCGAAAAATGTCACGCATGTATAACACCGTAGGCGCACCTGGCGAATTCTATCCACTGGCTTCAATGGTAAAGAGGCAACTTATTTACTATTTGTATATGAGCAAACTTATTTACCCTACTTGTAAAACTCCTTGATGAAGTCTACTATTGTCAGACGAAACGCGTGGGAGATAAATACAAGTTTTACTCTCTCAGTTCGTGCAGTGATACTCACTAGTTTGTTCCGTCAAAAACACTTTTGATGTGAAATCACGTCGACCTCGACAGAAAAATTACGCTCACCCTGTCAAAATCAATGGTTTGATACCGTAAGCACCAATTTAGGTACATCATTGGGCTTTGATCACAACAATGGAAAAAAAAAACCTGCGTTTCCCCACGCTCGCCACATTTATTCATATCAAACTCTTTCCCCAGTGCGACGAACATTTGTTTTTCTCGGTTCCAGGTGTACGCAACCACTAACTCCACGTAATGCGCATGCTCTCCGTTACGAATTTTCAAAATGGCGGACAGGTCAAAGAGGGAAATTAAAAAAACAAAGCGATTTTGCAATGAATTCTCAACATACACCCTCGTTAGAGAGGCGAATCCACGGAAGAAAGATACAAAACTGTATGATATTGAGATCGATATGGTATTAAATCGATACCGAGGGCCCGTTTAATTGCCTTCCGCCACGATTATTAGCTTTCTTGACAGCTTTCTGAAGACAGAATACTTTCTTCCTGAAGACTTCTGATATGCGGCTATTGATTATTACACCTCGTATACCTGATTGCTCAAACACTTTGTTTACGATTGTTTAAAGGGCCGACTCATGGTTCTCCGTCTTCGTCTTGACATTGCTTTGAAATAGTATAGACTAGTAAGCTGAAACGAAAAATTAATCAGGGAAGTTTACGAAAAATCCAGCAAACAAGCTTTAAAAAGGCAATTATTTAGACTTCATACTTCATACTTCAACGAACTTCACAAATCTTACTTGTTTATCTTATAAGTAAACGATGGCAGATTAATTCCCGAAGCGCTTTCTGAGTTTCCCGATCCCTCTCCTACTGCTTTCACGCTTACAAAACAGGAAATATCAAAAGGAGGAAGATACAGCTGTTTTGAAACGCCATTTGACGAAGGTAAATCTGCTTTTTGTTCGACACTTTACATATCAAAACAAAGGAAATTTGTTCCTCTTTTTGATTCTGGCGGTACATTTTAAATTTGCGCCTGCGTAAAAGAGATATCGCCCGAGACCCTTCGCTCGGTCGTGTTTTGATAAAAAACGCCTTGTTAATTTCACGCAACCGCTCGGAGAAAAGGTAAAAATGACGAGGGAAAAACTTTATCTTCAAGTTAGAAAATTAGCGAAATAGAAAGCCACAATATTATATTTTAATATTTCAGAGGTACATTGAGTGCTTTTTCCGTAGAGAATCCGCACGATGGTAAAACATTCGAAAATTACACTCGATTTGAGTGGGGTGTTGAAGTGGGCGTGGTCACTACATTCATGTTAAGACTATTTGTACCCCATGAGTTTGATATGCTTTAGAAAATTATTTTACTGGAGGGCGATGTCGCTTAGCTTAGCACGTCTTGACTCTAGCCGACAAAAATTATCGAGGTGAACCCCATGAAATTCTTGTTAAATGTTTTAAAAACTTTGTCTACCCTTGATTTGCACGCAAAAAAAAGAAGGCAAATTCCGAACGGTATTTCAAAATATTTGATTCATTGGTCGATTTGTGAACTGTTTTATAACAGCCCGAGGAAAAAGCAAAATTGACACAACCAGCGTATCGGTCAAATGATTCCGATTTTTTCAACAGGGAGTTTGTAAGTTCATTTTCCCCATTAAATTTAAGAGGGGGTCAATTTTTTGTGACAGCCGAAGATAGGCATCTCTGAAACGTCTCTGAAACTCTTTTTAAAAAGAGTTTACACTTCCGGTAATATTTTCCTCCTTCTCGCAACAGCGCAACAGACATTGTTAATCCTATGTAGTGTAGGTGTATCAGTTGTGTTACGTCTTCATAGTGATACCATATAAGAAATCGAGTGTCTAAAAAGCCCTCTATTCAACGTAACACTCGAATTGATAGAGTCAAGATGACGAAGTTGTCTTGTTAATTTGCAACTAACTGTAAAACCAAGTGTTATTTTCTCGCGCTGGCCAGGGACGGCAACAGCTCATACCTCTAAATTCGTGGGTGTACAGCATAAAAAAAAACATTTGAGAAAACGTCAATACATTCCAGACATGCGTTTCGCCCGAGAAGAAGCTTATTCTATTTATATCGTGCATAACTTGGTGTGAGATTCAGACCTTCGGGTTCATAAATGCCAGTATCCTCCTCATAAAAATCGGAGACGTAAAGTCGAGAGAGAGCTGAATCTGAAGATGGCAGAACAAATCAAAGCTGGTAGCGAGTCTTCCTAGTGGCAAGGTGACTGTAAACCTAAATAGAACGCGTACTGTAACTGCTATCTTAGAGTCGGTAATGAATAAGGAAGAAGGGCAAAAAGAGCGCTTATCTGAACATCAGTTTTCTAACTGGCGATTTGTGACTGAGATGAACTTTATATCATATGATTGCTAGGGATACACAGGTATTGTAGAGGCGCTCCGCCACATAACTAGAGGTGGGCGGTCCTCCCTCTGACTTTAGAACTGCGACAAGTTTATAGCGCAGACCAACCGGCACATTTTGGAGCATCTCAGGGTCTCACTAGGGTCATCACATTAGAAACCTTCAGCAAACTAATCGCAGAAGCGAGTGGTTATCAGCAACGTGCACAGATCTCTGAACGCGGGTCATCGCAAAAACTATACCCAATCCGTCACAGACAGAAGAAGAAAGCGAGATATTCTTGCAAAGAGGAAGGATGTATCAAGACGTTTCAGTCATTGGCTGCCATTCAAAAGCACCCTAACAGAGGCAAACACAGTGAAGCTGACAAAAAAATCAGCCTATGATAAGATCAAGAGGAAATGGACGAAGACCGGCTTGCAATTTTATAGGGGGTGGCTACGTTCAAGGTCGGACCTCAGGTAAAATTCTGACGAACAATCGTTAACTAGCCAAGTGGACTTTGGATGCGCTCTTTGTAAAACACAAAAAACAACCACCTTTTCTCAGAAAGCAAAGAATTATCTCCTAGACGTGAGCTGGACAGAGGAGGAAACTAGTAAAGCAACCGCCTCTAATGTGGCTTTCCAAATATCGAGTTTAAGAGACGACACCAGCCAAAAATGTTGTCTAAGACTGACTGGTTGATAGAGCAGAAAATCGCTCGATACTTCAGCCGGTTATCTGCCGTAACAAAAATTGGTTTATTGACGAGGTCCCCCTCTGTAAATATGAATGAGGACAAAAAGGCCGATGCCGATGATCTAGCTTCAAAAGTCGAAACTGACCGAACAAGGCAGAAGATAGGGAGGGACCTTGCAAAATTTAGATGAATATTGCAGGAGAGGGTACAGCTGCTATTAAGCTAAAAAAAATAATAATAATAAGAAAGACCTTTGCATCTCACTTTTCTTTCATATTTATTGTCTTTGCTCACGAAAACAACTGATTGTGTCTTGGGACTTTTTCATCAAGGGAAATATAATACTGTTATGGTCAAAATACTGTTGGCTCATTCTTAATAAATTTTAGACCTCACGGAAAGATACCCCACCCATGGAAACCGTAACCCCCTGAAATCTCAGACATGCGTAGATTACATTACTTTGTTACACTGCCTGATAAAAGGAACGCGGGTTCATGCCGAGGGTTGTTTACATCAAAGTTGCAGATTTGTGTTAATTAATTGCCGGCCGACTCGCTGACGAGAACTCCTGATGGCTCGCAAAAGACCTCACGGCAGCCAGTATTCTAGTTAAAATCAGCCACCAGCCAAAAAGAAGCAGAAAAAACATGAAGAAAATTTTCAAAAATTGAAAAAAGCAGCGTTGCGGTGCAAGTTTGCAACTTTTTAAGTGAAGAAAAAATCGATCGACTCAAGAGAGAGTGCAAGAGTTTGAGGTCTGAAAACGCCAATCTAAAAGGAACAGTCGAAACCCTATGACGCAGTAGTAGTATAGCGCGTCTGACTAGCAATTCCCGCGCGGCCTGGGTCCGAGTTTGAGTAATAATTTATTCATGCCATGTAGGTACACGTGTTAGGGTTATTAGATAATTATATTCATGACGTGTAGGTACACGAGGGTAAAAATTAATTAATTAAAGAGTGTCCAGATCGGCCATCTTTGTTATCAGAGACAAAGGTCGGTTTGATTTATATATGGAACGGTAGCGTAAAATTCATCCATGTGGGATACCTATTTGTGTGATGCACATGTGCAATCTTCTGATTAAAAATGTACGCATGCGCAATGCTTTAGAGCCAGTCCCTATGTGGTATGAATGTCACGAAATGTCCTATGGCTGGTACTTATGTGGTGTAAGACGTCACAAAATGTTACGTGTGACGTCATCTGCCCAGACTTGCCCACCTAAGCTAAATCTCAAGAGAGATGTTGTCTAAACTTGTCTAGGACTTGCTCAAGAGTTGTTTAGTATTGCTTAAGGCTGTCCGAATCTCTAGGGGTTAGGATTTATTATTTAAAGTGAAGTCGTAAGTAGAAAGAGTCATAAACATGCCTGTTTTTCAATATCCCTACGATTTTACGTGTACATGCAAAACATGTAAATCGTGTATCAAATATAAAGAAATTATGGAAGAAGCGGCATGGAATGTCAAGATTAGGAACATAAGAAAAGCGAATGTAGAGAAACGTGTGGAAGAGATTACAAAAAGATACGAAATTTAAGTCTAAAAGATTCAGCCCAAACTTGCCCAATCTCCCAAGAGGGACCTGTCAATCAAGATCATATATTTTCCTTATAAAAGTGGAGTCGTTGTAGCAGTCAAATCACATTTCTTACTCCCAGAGTGTAAAGCAAGCATCAAGAAAGCAAGATGGAAGATAACAAGACTAAGAAGACATCAAAGAGGGTTCACCCTTATGCCAAGAAAGAGACTTTGAAGAATAAGAAAGAATGGGCTAAGAACAAGTTGAAAGGTAGTCTCGTTATAGATGCACTGCCTATGAGGAACCCAGACTTTGTTGCTAAAGATGTGAAACTACCCAAGTTCGAGGTGGATTATATGAAACCAGAAGTCAAGTCATCTAAGCAAACATCTCCTCTGAAAGAGTTGAACCAGCTGATGGAAAGTGTTCAGAATGACCCATCAACCCTGGAGAAGACTGAAGTAATGGAAGAAGGAGAAATCGTACCTGGCGTAGAAGGTACAGGTACGTTTCATTATTCTTCTCTGCAAGAATTGTTGGACAGTGTGGAAGTCAGTTATCCATGTCCGATTCACCAGACCATGATGGACGTATTGAAATCTAAAAAAGAAGATTGTGACGATGTATTCCTACGTTGCTCGTCCGCCCGTTGCCCAGTATTTTGTAATCTCAGTGATTACAACCGTTATTACTATGAATGTCAAAGACAGGGTCACCCCTGGTTCACCCTGGACAGAATCGACAAGATGGTGTGCGAATGTGGAATGACTCCCACATTGTCTTTGACTCAATCAGAAACAAATTATGGCAAAATGTATTTGCGATGCAGTCGACATAACTGTGATCTTTTTACCTGGTGGCGATTTAAACCCAACAAGAGGTCAGTGCAAATTCTTACGGATGGATGTGAATGATTCATTTCAGGACTAGATGTCAAGATGACATTTGCTGATTTATTAGAAGCCCTTTTTCCTTTACTTCAAAGAAAGTAATAAGAGTCAAATGTATTAATTTTTTAGGCATAGTGTTCATTCAAACTTTTCTTTCACCAGATGTAAAAATACACATGTTTTTTAGTTGTAATTCCAAGTTTTGTTAATTTTTTTTTGTAGATGGGATAAGTACAGACCATCTTGAAATCGCACGGTTGATGGGTAGAAACACAAAGCTAGATACATTGTCTATGGACGATCATGTTGAAATCGCTTGGTTGATCGGTATGCCTAAGTTTAGAAAATTAGGATTGTCGGATAAAGACTTAGAATGTATTGCTTGTGATGTACAGTTTTTAGAAGATAATATGGATAAATAAATAAAAGTTGTATCACCAAAAACACTGTGTCATTTGTCTGCGTCAATCATGAGGCGTGTAAGACGGTCACTGATTAAAAGAAGAAAACGCAATCAACGTGGGGGTGCTTCTGTGAGTAGGGTTAAGAAAATTCTTCGTAGAGGTCCCTCTCTTACCGATAAATTAGCTTACGCAGCAAGTATGTTGTTATCGGGTCCTGCACCAGGTTTTGGAACACTTGGTAAACTTCTGGGAAAACAGGCTTTAAAAGGCATTATGGATAATGTCAAGCACTATAAAAAGGGTCGGCGATGAAAAAAAATCACCAGTTCATCATGCTTACCTCGTGGAGTCAATGACTATGCTACTTGCATTATCGAGTGGTGTCGTGGCTTTGTGATCGCATCCCACATATCGTCTTCGAAGAGGATGAGCCGCATAAAATCCCTTACCAATGGGTTCCCGAAGACATGGAAGTTGAGGTGTTTAAATTTGTCGTGAAACCACACCTACATCCACTACACGACCGTATCTTTCATTTGATGACGTTTATGAGATACTATGATGGGAAGTATACATATAAGACGTGGAATCAATTGTATACGCAGTACCTTCATAAGTATTGGGTCACCTACCATTGTTTCAAACTTTGGTGTCATTTATCATGGTTAAGAACATTAAGAAAGATGTCAAGGACGACTTGTATGACGAACCCGGTGTCGTCGGTAGTTTGGGTGGTGTGGCACCGTATGCCAAAGCTCAAAAGATCTCTATTGCTCAAGGTAAAAAAGAATTAGAGAAAAAATTGGCGTACACGCTTCACAAACCCAGACGTCGACGAGGAGAATTTTTACCTGTGGTGGTGTTCGACATTGATCAACAATGGGTAGCAGATTTGATCGAAGTACAGACCCTATCCAAACAGAACAAGGGATACCGATACGTATTGGTCGTGATCGATGCCTTTTCCAAATACGCGTGGGCCCGGCCGATTAAAAAGAAAACAGGAAAAGATGTGACGGATGCGTTTGCAAAAATACTCAAGGAAGCCAAAGGAAAGAAACCTCAGACGTTACAGACAGATGCAGGCAAAGAATTTTACAATCAGACCTTTCAATCATTGATGAAAACACAGGAGATTCATCACTTTTCTACTCATGGAGATGCCAAAGCCAGTATCGTCGAACGATTTAATAGAACCCTTAAATCGAAATTGTATCGCTATTTCACGGCTGCCAACACACTCAAATATGTAGACATATTGCCCAAACTTGTCAATCAATACAATCGCACCTATCACAGGAGTATTAAAACCACACCAGCTAAAGTCACCACATTCA
Source organism: Pocillopora verrucosa (assembly GCF_036669915.1). Lineage (NCBI taxonomy): Eukaryota > Metazoa > Cnidaria > Anthozoa > Scleractinia > Pocilloporidae > Pocillopora > Pocillopora verrucosa. Next base: position 15,750,185 of record NC_089324.1, on the reverse strand, counting down.
ATGCCAAAGAAGTGTGGAACAATTTGTATGGGAAATATCAGACTAAGAAAGAAAAAAAGCCTGCATTTAAGGTAGGCGATAAAGTCCGATTGATTAAAAAATTTAGACCGTTTAAGAAAGGGTATCTACCAGGATGGACTGAAGAAGTGTTTCAAGTTCGTAAAGTCGTACCCGGAATGGTAACGACCTATAAAGTGCAAGAATTGGATGACACGCCCTTACAAGGGACATTTTAGGTGTGGGATTTGCAAAAAGTACATGTAGATGAAGCGACTTATTTTCGAGTGGAAAAAGTATTAAAGAGACAAAAGGATAAATTGTTTGTCAAGTGGAAAGGGTACCCTAGCAAATATAACAGTTGGATTAATAAAAAAGATTTAAAGTGAATTGTGTGTTTGTGGTGATCGCATCATGAGAGGAGGAAGTTTGAGACGCTTTAAAGTGTATGTGCCAAATGAACAAGGAGGTGGTGGTCTCATGCGCTGGCAGACCCCCTCACCTTATGCCCCACCACCTTTTATCGGATCCTGGGGTGATCCTCAAATAGGTGCCGGAGTCAAAGACATGGCTAAAGATTTTTTGAAAGGTGTAACAGGAGGCCTTAAAAGCAGTGTCAAAAAGCGTTCGTTATCAGAAGTGCCGCGAGGTATAAAGAGAGGGGCTTCCCAAGCGCTCAAGAACGATTTGAAGAGAAAAGTTGCCAAGAGGTTGAACGATATTTTTGGAGAATAAAACATGGTCCGCATCAGCACCGTACGTCAAAGTGATCCTATCATTGGTGTAGGCACAACATCACCGACAGATCCTGTGTCTTCCATCTTAAAAAGGTATAAAGGGAGAAGAAGAAAACAACAGCAACGAGGAGGATTTCTCACAAGTCGTATAAAGAAAATAGGAACACGACAACGTGTGCATAAACGCAGAAGACGTTGAAACAGACACATCACCATGTCTATCAAAGGGGCAGAGCAGAATTCAAGTCTAGATCTCTTTAGAATACCACCTACAGATCTTTCTACGGTAAAGTACCGATATGTCAAAATACCACCTCAGACATCTAGTATTACTCCTATCCAAGTGTACGTGGAACGACAATCAGATCTCATCGATCTTTCGAGAAGTTTTGTCCAACTGGATTTGGGCTTCAAAACCACAGAAAATGCCAGTCTCACAGCACGCGCAAACAATGTGGGTGTGATGACTTCACCAGCCAACAATATTGCACACACCCTCTTCAAGCAAATCAATTTCAGAGTCAATGGTACCTTACTCACCGAACAAGTAGACATGTACCATCTTAAAGCTTTCATACAGACGATCCTTAATTATGACAGGAATGATGGAGAGACGATACTCGAACCAGCTGGATGGCGGAACGAAATTGATTCTCCTGTAACCTACACCGCTGCAAATGTCAAGATGGATGATGACGCGTATACAGCTCTTTCCATAAATCATCAAGAAAGCATCAAGAGACAGAGAGCAGATGCAACAGATTACTATGCAGGAGGAAGGAGGAGAATCTTGAGAATGAAACCGTTTATAGACACGTTTCACCAAGGAAAATGGATCGTCCCCAAAACTCTTTTGGAATTGGAATTTTATCTGAATCCAGCAGCTTTATTCATGAATGGAGAAGCCAATCCACCCAGTGAGGAAGTCCGAGTCAACCCAGAGGATATTAAACTTACCTTCTTTCTATGTCTGGTGTCCCTAAACCCAGCCGTCTACATGAGCATGATGAGTATGATGACCAAAACCCCAACCAAGTATCCCATGATCCGTACCGAGATGAGACAGTTTCCCTTAGACAATGGGGCCACTTCTAAAGAAATCAACAACCCATTCAATGGAAAGGTGCCCCAAAGAGTCATCATTGGTATTCTGAAAACTACTGCATTCAATGGTCAATACAACGAAGACCCCTTGGCCTTTGGAAAATTTGGGGTTGAATACATCAAACAAATTGTGAATGGAGAAGAATACCCATACGAGACTTTGGAACTCAACACGGCTAATGGTCAAAAAGACTTGGTGGGTTATCACCGATTTCTGGATGCTACTGGCTGTCTGTACAGAAATGCAGGAAACATGGTGCGATTCAAAGACTGGGGTCATGGAAAAAATTGCACGCTGTTTGCGTTTTCCAATGTGGCCAATGGAAGACACGATGACCCGGTTCTTCTACCTAAAAATGAAGGCTTCATCAACATTCACATTAAATGTGCAGGGCAAGCAAGTCAGAAAACGGTGATCGTTTATGCTGAATATGAGAGCATTATGGAAATTGATGGCATTAAAGGAGCTACCACGATGGAAGTGCATTAGTGATGGAGTTTGTGTGGCTTACTACGAATCAACTCAACGCTTTAGCGGATAGCGATCCAGAACTCCGCAAGTACTTTGTGAGTGCTTTAGCCTGTGACGAACTACCCGAGTCGCCTGAACGTGTGAAACCGAGAGCTTACATTGTCAATACCCACCCTGCAGACAAACCTGGGGAACACTGGATAGCTGTGTGGACCGAACATGATAGCTGTGAAATTTTAGATAGTTATGGTTTAGATTTAACCACCTATGAATTTCTGACACCATTCATTGTATGGTTAAACCGATGGCCTTACGTGCGTAAAAATACTCGAGCATTACAATCTGTAAAAACCGCAAGTTGTGGAAACTATGCCATCATTTATTTAATGTGTAAAGCAAGACGCAAGAGTATGGATGAGTTTTTTTTCCATTTTTTCTAAAAAGGATTATGTAGGCAACGATGATAAAGTAGGCGACATGTTAGAAGACATCATTCAATCGTTAATAAAATAAAAGGAATGAAATAAAATCGTGTCACTTTTGTGTAACTCGCTAAAGCAATCATGTTCAAGTGTGTGGAACCAGGATTTTCGTTCAAATCCCCTTCCAATATTTTGATTGTGGGCCCTACAAGTTGTGGAAAAACCACCTTTCTCTATCACCTACTTTTGGAAAATTTAGACCTCTTTGACGAAAGACCGCCCCGCGTGCATTACTGTTATGGATCCTGGCAAAATAAGTTTGACGACATGCAACGCCATGGCATAGAATTTTTTAAAGGAGTGCCTACCCACGACGATTTAACAACATGGTTTGGAGATAAACGAGGGGGTATTCTTGTCTTGGATGATCTCATGTCGGAGGGGGGAGATGACAGAGAAATACTTAATCTTTTCACACAATATTCTCACCACATGAATGTCACCGTGTGTTATCTCTGCCAAGACATGTTCCCTCAAGGAAAATATGCCAAGACCATCTCTAGGAATGCGCAATACATTATTGCCTTTAAAAATCCTAGAGATAAAGTGGCGTTGCGCACCTTACTGCTACAGATATACCCGACCAAGTGGCTACCTGTTATGGATATATATAATGCATGTACGGACAGACCCTATGGTTATTTGTTATTTGACGTACACCCTGCAAGTAGAGATTCTACGAGACTTTTAAGTCACTTGTTACGACACGAAGGGTGTGTACGCTGTTACAGAGAGAAATAAATAAGAAAGATGCCTGGTTATAAGCGCAGTATGCCCACAACCCGAGGGAGAAGAAGAGTGAAAAGAAGACTAACCAAAAGAGGACAAAAAGGAGGTATCCTACCATTAGCGGCACTCATTCCAGCCCTCATTGCTGGAGGTAAAGCAGTGGGTTTAAGTGCCCTTGGAGGAGCTGCATCGTTTGGGGCTAAAAAAGGCCTAGAAGCTCTTACAAAGAAAAAGCGATGATTAATAGTTTCAAGAGAAATGTGGATTTTTTAAAATCTATTTTACAAGAGAAAAATAGAAAGCGTCGTATGGAAAAATTACTTCACGCTAGTAAAGATCAAATCAATGCCGTCAGTGAATTCACGTTGAACATGTTGAAGAAAAAGATACCTTTATCACCGCCCACCGTTGCCAAACTCAAGAAATATAGAGTGATGTTGAGAGAGTTGGGTAAACGGAGGAACTCTTTAAGAAAGCGGCGTCAATTACTTGTGAATCAAACAGGCGGTAGCTTTTGGAGTGGTATGAACGACGCGTTCTGTCAGTGTTTCAAGAGATCATGACTGTCACCGTGCTAGAGGGTATAAACGAGGTGGACACGGGTATAAAGTTTGATTTGCAATTCAACTACGACGACGATGACAGTGACTATAAGGATTCAACCGAGTGTAGACTCACAATAACTCAACTGTTTCGGTGGTTGCGTATGCGTGTGGTGGAACCCTTGTGGCGATTATGGAGACGTTCTTAATGGTGAAACCCGATGAGTTTCGAGCTTTGGTAGATTATTACAAGGGAAAAATTACTGAAAGTACTCTTCTGGACAAAGCCGCACGCGTGGCCGCCGAAGCAAAACTGTTATTAGAAGATACATCTACTCCTGCTGCTTTAAAAGAACCTGTGGTAAAAGAATTGTTAATGCAAGAACGCAAGCTTACTGACAAATTGAGACAGATTCCTATCGCCGGTGGTGTAGAACCTCCACCTCGAGACGATGATGGTAATCTCATGGAGGGGTTGCAAGAGGGATTGTTAAAAGAACTCATTAAATCCATAAATATGAGGGGACAAGCCGCCGTACCTCAGATGACACTCAAGAGGGAACCTGTCACACCTGTGGGGATCAAGAACGAACCCGTCACCCCTGCGAAACCGGGAACGTCCAAGATTCCTTTTCTCACAGCTCCATCCCAAAAGATACAAAAAACGAAACGAAAACTTCCTGTTCCCACACCGCAAAAGCATCGCACGGAGTTGGAACGACTCAAAGAATTTGGTAACTGGGAACCTTGGGAAAAGAGAGGTTACGACCCGTATCAAGTGTTTGAAGATGACGAAACGCCAAAGTCGAAGAAAGGCAAAGGGAGGGGCAAGAACCGTCCAAGCTAAGGCTAAAAGGAAACGACAGAGAGGTGGGAAATTTGATATTCAGAAATGGATTTCAAAGTTAGGTGTCGAGTTTCATTGGCCCGGATACCAGTATATGGATCCAGGTACAAAATTAGCCAAGCGATTAAAACGTGGTGATCCAGGAATTAATCGTCTTGATAGATTAGCCAAACAGCACGATATTGATTACAGTAAAGCTAAATCACTCGCTGACAAACATATTGCAGATCGTAAGATGGTAGCCGGAATCGATAAGTTTCCAGGCAAGAAGAGTTTAACCGAGCAAATTGTGAAGCGAATCATGCAAGCTAAACTTAAAACAAAATTGTAACGCCTTTACAATGATGAAATAAAACTTGTGAAAATGCAACACAGTGTGTGTCTCCGGTTCATTTGTAGTTGTGTCGTTATCGAGAGCACATCATGTCAGGTGATACTTTTTACTTGACGTTACCCAGTAACGATGGGAGTCTGAAATATTTTCCAGACAACAAAAACAATTCTTGGAAAAATCGATTAGACAAACGCATCGATTTAGAAGGAGAGTGGGAAGTGGGATTGAGTAGTATTTCGCTTCCACACGATTCTAAGGTGTCGGAAGTTTGAGCGCAGACGCAAATGGGTAGGTGTGTTCCGTCTTCGCTGATCATGGCTTCATAGTCCGCGTAGACGAAGATGGGTGGTTCTTCGTACACGGATGCCTCGGGGTTTATTTTTAAATGCTTCTTGATTTTGGCTTTCGTTTTCCGTTTGGGTGAATCTTCTTGTTCAGGGATGGGTTGAATGTAGCATTTGTGTTCTCTAAGGTCCACGTACTCCTTACAGTTAGAGCATTTTCCAAAGTAACAACGGTGTAGCTGTTGGGGGTCTGGCTGAAATTGTTTGCAACAGTTACCGCATCGTACTAGGGTCATGCAGATGTTTTTTGCGCGGTGTAAGGCGAGGCAGTTCTGACTGTAAAAATGGCGGTTGCAGGCTGAGCAGTGGAGAGTGGGTTCGTGAGGTTTTGTACCACATTCGGTCTGCTTGCATGCTTTACAGCGACGGCCCTCGCATGGGTGGTTGCGGAAGTCGTCATGGTCAAAGCCTTTGTTGCACGTGTCACAAAAATACGATCTTTCCAGGAATCCGAGGTAAGACGTACATCCATGGTAATGACCCATATCGCTTTCGTACTCTGGTTGATACAGGAGGCGGATGATGTACTTTGGCGATTCCACGTTTCCTTGAAACGTAATGCAATATGGATAACATGTGGTCATCGCTTTCAACTGATAGTCGGGCGCCAGGTACTGTTGAAACTTTTCTAATTCGGCACGCCCACAAGGGCCTTCGGGCACACCAGCTTGCTTGTGAAGGAATTTGGCGCATCGGGTGAGCACATTCGGATTATTTCCAAGATTCTTATAGTAACGCTTTCCCTCTACACCATCGTCTTTATGCAAGTGGGCTTTTGTTAGAAAAATGGCTCTTGCAAGGCAAAGGTTGTCTTCTGAATTTTTAATCGGTAACACACATTGTTTGTTGTGGAGAACATCTTCAATATTATGTCTTCCCTTTGTTAATTTAGATTTACCACCTTCCTTTGGTTTTGGCACGATGGTGAGGTCGACGGCGAACTTATCCTCAGGGCTGAAAGATTCATTCGAGTTAAGTTGATTGGCCAGTTGGTTCATATATGCACCAAATCGCTCTTCGCCATTTCCATTCATGATTTCACCGACAGTAAAGCGTTGTGTTTGTACATGGTGGTCAAATTTCTCGGCTTTAAAGTTTAAAAACACTTCATCTGTATCTTTCAATGTTTTGTTTTGCCACTGGTCGGTAACTTTTTTGCGATGGAGTGTTTCTTTCATCGATCTAAGAAATAAAAAAGGTCCTTAGGGATCTAGCAGTTTTTTCTCTTTCATTTTTGATTTCTAAGACAAGTTTTGATTTTGCTAGGTCAGCTTCTCCGTATATCGAAGACACATGATAATTTTTATCTATGTCTGTTTCATAGTGCTCGTAGCAATTACTTAACGACAGAAACTAAATCATGATCATCTTACCTGACTAAAGCCTCCGTGACTTCTTTTCCCACATTATCGTTCTTTGTTGGGTTACGCCTCTGTTTTAATGTGGCGCGATATCTTTGTTGATTCGCCGCTGATTTCTTCCACCGCTTGGGGAGACCAAATTTTTGAAAATCAAATTCAAACAGGGGCATACCACCACCAATTTGCTCAGGGTGTTCATCCAAACCAATGTCGAGGGCATCTAATTGTTGTTGATCCAATTCACGACCAAATTGAACCATTTGCGAGTCTGTCACATCGTTGCCATATTGATTTTCAAAGACTTCTCCAATTTCGTTTAATAAGTCATCCGAAATACCATCATCCCCATATTCCACTTCGTCAAACTTTCGTTTCGCCATCGCTCGATCCCTCAATTCAATCTACAACTTTACACTTTACTACTTCTTCATCTACATCTGCAGCCTTTGAGATGATGGCGCAAGCTTTGTAGTAGTTTTTTATGGAATTTGAATTTCAAAATTTTCAGGCTGTATACAACGACTCTGATTGGCGACGATTTCCTTAGGGGATTGGGCAGCCTTAGGCAGCTTCAAATTTGTTTAATTGTTCTCCCTAAAGGGCTCTGTTTTATTCGAAAACGTAGTTGAAACGCTTTCCACTTTTCAACTTGCGTTTAAAGCAGAAGCGTCAACTGAAATTTCAATTTCAAATTTTTCAGGCTGTATACAACGACTCTGATTGGCGACGATTTCCTTAGGGGATTGGGCAGCCTCAGGCAGCTTCAAATTTGTTTAATTGTTCTCCCTAAGGGGCTCTGTTTTATTCGAAAACGTAGTTGAAACGCTTTCCACTTTTCAACTTGTGTTTAAAGCAGAAGCGTCAACTGTTGGTTCAAGGTTTTGACTACGATTTGACTACTTTATCAGTAAGAAGAAGTTTTGACATGTGTGTGATCTTCTACGTGAACTACAAGTGTGACACAAGGTAAGTTTGTGATTGCGATTCGTTTTTTATATGCTAGATTTGCTTTTTTAACATTTTACTTCGCTTTTCTCTTTAAGATGCCTCCTGTTAGAAGATCACGACGATTAAGACGTCAGGATGTCGAAGAAGACGGAGCGCCCTACGATTGCTTCATCTGTTTGACTTCAATTACTGTAAACATGTATAATGCTACAGCGACAACATGCTGTACAAGACGAGTTCACCGTGCATGTTACCAGCAACATGTCCATACATCGGCTGCATGTGGACACTGCCGACGACCATTTGCTGCCCAAGTCGCCATCGATCCAATAAGAAATCCACCGGTAAACGAGGATTTGGCAAGGAGAGAAGCACAAAGACAACAGGCCATCCAAGATTTGGAAGCATTGCTTCAACCTGGAGCGCTCGAAGCCAGGATTCAACAGGTGTGTGTGTGTTTTTTATTTTGCGAATCGTTGTTTGCGTGAACATTTCAAAAAAAAAAAATTTAAAAAAACTAAGACAACCTTTTTTCTATTCATCTTTAGATGCATGACGTATTTGAAGCATCGTATTTTATCGTCGATCATGAGTTTATGAGCAATTATTTACTTCGTCTGATCACCGATATGCGGAATATTCTTACTAGACTGGATGTGGAACATGATTTGATTCGAATTGAAATTTATAAACCTCCAGATTTTAACACGTATTTTGAACGCTATATCGATGAAATCGTTCCAGCTCATATACGCAGATTGTTTTTGACTCAACACTTTCCTTTTGCTGAGTTTTTAGTAGCTTTTTTTCATCACATTAGAAGAGTACTATACCAATTTTTTAGGTTTCAATTGCGTTTCCCTGCGCATTCAAATCGTGATTCTATTCGCTATTGCCACTATATGTTTCGTGAACGTTTTAGATAATCATTTTCTTTTTGCTCTTTAAATTTTATTGACATGTAGGAGAGTCTGAATTTTATATGAGAGTTCCTTTTTCTTTTTATTACGACATTTTACACAATAGCAATTCAATTAGACTTTTTTTAATGATTTCAGATTCCTCCACATGATTACCTGTCAACTTTATGTTTGCTCTATGTGACTGATCAAGAAACAAATTTCATTCGAAATTCTTTAAGAGCTCTTTTTCAAGCTCTAAGAATTATAATAAATAGACTGGAATATTATGTGATTCATGTGCAATTTTGTATGGAATTTCAAAATAGTTTTTTTCAAGCGCATCACTTATTTCCCGATACATTTTATTATCAATTACTTTTTGATGTTCTTTTAGAAAATACTGTAATAAGTGATATGTTAGGAATACATGCGGGTATCTACGAAACAAGAAGATTAAACCGATCTTATTGTCATAGCAATTTATTTATGCGAGTACGTTTATTTTCTATTTTATAGATACCTCAAGAATCAATCTGTAGACTTTTAGTTAGATTTCCGATTATAAAGACTACCACATACTATTTAATTCGTTCTTTACGAAGACATTTTCAACGACCTCTTCCCAGATGTTATTTTTCAATACAAGCATGTTTTATGAGAAATTTTTACCTCAGGTTACAATTAGTTGCTGAAGAACGACATAGTTTTTATACGCCAAGACAATTATGGAATCATTATTTATATTTATATATCTTACCTAATTCCGTGTTACCGTTTGTTGAAATACTACCTGGTAGTAATCGCATACCCATGGAATTACTGCAAAATTACTTTTATGGTCAACTTTTTTATATTCGTTTATATGGGGTTTCTCTTTCGTAGTTACATCAAAACTATGTGGATACAGATGCCCTCTATTTGTTTTTTAGCAATTTAAAATCTGAATTATCAGTCATGGAAAAATTAAATTTAGCTGTTTATTTTCAAGATGTTGATTTTTTAAATTGTGTTCTTTCACTGTATAACATAAACCAATTCATACATTGTTTTTATGATATCCAAGAAAGAGAGCTCCATAGGTATGAGTGGTTGGCTACGACGTGGTCAAGTAATGACTATGAAATTAAATTTTTTACATTTTTAGAATGAATTCCCTTTGGATGATTTCCCTCTGGAGGATCTCGACGAGTTTTTTTTTCACACTATGGTGTCTTTTAGATATGGAAGATGATGAAATTGTTGTACTTTTTAACCAATTTCACTTTTTTATGGTTGTGAATCAGATTTGTAATGTCACACCAGTCATAAGTTGGGGTTTTGTAGATTATGAGGAAGATGTAGCAGCACCCCTTATAGAAGATTATCTTTGGTTAACTACTAATTACAATTCAAACAATTATAATATTACACATTTTTATTCAACACCCGTAGCGTACTTTTTGTAATTAATAAACTTTTACATGGTTTTACATTTTGTCTCTCTATCTGTAATCTATTTCGTGGTAGGCAGAATGGAAACCATCTGCGACTTCTTTATCCCAGTTGGTATAGTAGATACATCTCTGGTTTGCATGGGGGTGGTAAATGTATCGTAAGGCATCGCGAAATATAATGTCATGATGTCTTTCCCTTAGTTTTAATTCCTGTATTTCCAGATCTTTTTCCTTACAAGAATGAACATGTTTCGATGCTTGCTGACGAATCTTGCGTTTTAGATTGGAAATTTTCTTTTGAGCCTTGGATCCTCCCATCCCGGAATTGGATGTAACAACACACTTGCGCTGCCTTTTTTCTTGCTCTGGTCAATATCGAAGTTGTACTCGAGATGGGGAGCAGAGATAACTACGATAGATAATTTCTCTAGGACTCTCGAGAGCTCTATCACAATCCATGGTAATGGAGACTGGCTGAATCTCTAAGAATACCTCGGTTTTTATGGCGTAAAGAGTGCTTAAATTCTGTCATAGCCTCGATGTCAGTAACTAACCAAGTAATACATTGGATGTAAGATGATCCACCCACGTGAAACAAGCAGACACATATTTTGCATGTACACGTAAAATCGTAGGGATAATGAAAAAAAGGCATGTTTATGACTCCTTCTACTTACGACTTCACTTTAAATAATAAATCCTAACCCCTAGAGATTCGGACAGCCTTAAGCAATACTAGACAACTCTTGAGCAAGTCCTAGACAAGTTTAGACAACATCTCTCTTGAGATTTAGCTTGGGTGGGCAAGTCTGGGCAGATGACGTCACACGTAACATTTTGTGACGTCTTACACCACATAAGTACCAGCCATAGGACATTTCGTGACATTCATACCACATAGGGGCTGGCTCTAAAGCATTGCGCATGCGTACATTTTTAATCAGAAGATTGCACATGTGCATCACACAAATAGGTATCCCACATGGATGAATTTTACGCTACCGTTCCATATATATATATCAAACCGACCTTTATCCTTAATAACAAAGATGGTCGATCTGGACACTCGCTGATTAATTAATCAATTTTTACCCTCGTGTACCTACACGTCCTGAATATAATTATCTAATAACCCTAACACGTGTACCTACATGGCATCAATAAATTATTACTCAAACTCGGACCAGGCTGCGCGGGAATTGCTAGTCAGACGCGCTATACTACTCGCAGTATAGGTAAGTGATATTATTTCAGGAGGGAATGGAAATGCAAGGACTTGAAAAAGTCTAAGAATAACACTGCAGATTGCCTGAGCCACGAACTACGGTGAATGGTTTTCATTCCCATTCTGAATTTTCGGTGGTTGCAACTTACGCGATCGCTAATGACACTACTTTAAGGGGATTTTAATCATAAACCGATAATAATCCCACCGAACAGAAGCCGAAAAAAAAACATCGACTATAAAGAAAAAGTAGTCGATATGGCTGCATGGTCAGTATTTTCAGGCTTTTTCTTGCTTTATTACACCCATTTTGAAATCACTGATGGTCCCTGTAATCTGATTGGCTCTAATTGGTGCGATTTATTCACAAATTGCACCATTTTTTGCTTCAAATCGCATCTTTTCCTCAGCCAGTGAGGAGGCTACACTAAAAACAAAACAACCAATTAGACTTCAAGGCTTGTTTAAAGTAACCGATCATATTGCAGGAAGATGAAAGACATGGAGTATCATATGGCAAATTTTGAAACTTTTGTTTCCAAAACTCTTATTTTTTCCTCCCAAAAAATGGATGAATTTAATTTTAAACCAGCTCAGTATTGTATTAATAAAATATTTGAATTGACCAAGAAGTTTTTATCAACATGAACAAAATTATCTGCGTACAGACCACCGTGGAAACACAATAGTTTCAATTATTCAACCTTGCAATTGTGATAACAATGTTTTTACCAAATTTAAACTACTCATTTTAAATATACCTGATCGATAAGATTTCTGGAAGGACATTTTTACTTTGTATTCTGTTTCAATACTCTATCATGCGAAATCAGTTATATTTAACTAATTTTTATTGTGTCACCTTTTCATAATTTTAGTATTTGTAAAAGGAAGGAACATCCAATTGAAAAAGGACGTGCTGAGGTTTCAAACTCAACTTAAAAAGTGTCAAAAAAATCTGACGTCTACTGAAAAAAAGGAAAAACAAGTCAGACACAAGCTAAGGGTGGACAAGATCTGCTTCTTCAAAGCTAAAACAGAAATTACAGGGCAACAATGAAATTGCCAAAAAAGGGTATTCCCTTGTGGAGACATTTGCTCATGGTCACAATGGACACAACCAAAGAACCTTGATGTTTATGGCTTGTGTCAGATACATGCAACATGCATCTTTGTTATCATATCAAAAGGAACCTGTAGCATTACATCTGATTTTCAACATTTTGTTCAATTGTAGCCCCCAACAAACTTCATTGTCTCCTCAACTACACTAGCTTTCTGACTGGAATGTTCTCTTAGGTGAAGCCGACAAACTAATTTTACGCAAACGCTTTTCAAATTCCAAGTATGATTTTCATCTCTGGAGCGATGACTCCCATAAAGGAGGAGAGGAGAGGCACGTAGTGGGTGTTCACACCTGGTGTCCCATAGAGAGCAAGCCACGAGCTTATGTCTTTGCAAACAACCTAACAGCAAGCAGGTCTGGAAAACACCAGTCTGATGTAGATTACCATGTTGTAAAAAATGAATATGATATTACCAATGTTTCAGGGTTGGTTGGGGACAATGCCTCTACCCAAAAGGGAAAAGTAAATGGTCTTTTAGCAAACAATGCCAGAATTTTTGGAAAAGCTTGTTTACAGCTCGCTGAGTGTCTCCTGGAAAGATTGCCAAAATCAGATAGCCACCAGACTATTTGGCAAGATGTCATTAAGCTGAGCTCCAGTCCTATGATTCAAGTTGAAATCAAGTTTTGTTTGAATTCCTCAATAAGTTTATCATCCCATCTCTGAATACATCGCAAGCTAGTGATGCAGAACTTGGATTCTCCAGTGGTTACCTAGCAAGGTTATGGCCTGCAACTGTTCTGAAGCACCATGAAACTTTAAGTAAAATGTTGACGTCTCCTGCAGAATATTTTCCTTAACATCACAACAGGTGAAGATGTCATTGAAAGACCCAGCAGCTATTAACCATTTTCACAAACAAGTGCAGAGGCCAATGTTACAAAAAGCAATTAAAGTAATCAAAGATCATGGAGCAGAGTGGTTAACTTTTCCCAAGTTGTTTGGAATGGGAGCTGATCAGAGATACCAAAGTCCTTTCTGGCATTCGGTTTTAACGCTTCTTGAAATTCCAGTCAGATCTAAAAATCAACAGGAAAAGTCAGTGAACAATCTCTTTCATGTACACGGACAGAATATTTTCACATTGGTGTCTAAGGACAGGGGTGGATTGATTAAATGGGCCACTCTTTGGAAATTGATGGAACCACAATTGCTCAGTGAGATCCAAGAAATTGCTTCATCACCACACAGCTCACTCATAAGTAAAGAAGCCACTCCAAACCTGTTTGAGTTGTATGCCAAGCACATTTTCAGTCTTCCAGTTAACAATGTTCTTGCTGAAAGAGAGTTCAACCTTTCTCAACTGTATCTTACTGATAACATGTCAGAGTTATCAAAACAGGCCTCAATCACATTTGTTGAAAATATTCTGCATAGTGGAAAAACCAACATCATGACCACAGAAGCGGCACATGAAGTTCACGAAGAAAGAATGAAAGAAAATACCCAAATGCTCACCACAGATGTTTTGCAAGAGGCAAGAAAGAACTTAAACAAGATTAGAGAAAACTGCACACATGGGCCACTTACTGCAAAGGATGTTTACCCTATCTAGAGCTTGGGTAGAGAAGAAAGTAAACAATAACTTACCAGAAACAATTCAGTCACTAAAAGTAGATGGTTGCAAACTTAAACTTCAATGGAAGGCTTCTGCCAAGGGAACATCTGCACTGGAGGGACAGAGGTCATTCAACCCAACAGTAATTGAGGGAGTTACCTGTACACCTGATGGACAAGTTCCAAGATTCATGCAGAGAGCGGAACTAAAGGTGTGGAACTATGGGGAGGAGCCACCAATTTATGATCTACCAAGATGTCATGTATTACTTAAGAACTACACACCCCAAACAATATGGCGGTTCGGTAAGTAAAAGACTGTTTAATGAAGCCTCATGCGTGCGCATGAGCAAACCATATATGGTAACACACAACATACAACACACTGGAAAACCATAACATTCCTCCACACATAAAACGATCTGTCCCTAGTTTTCAAAACAAGCCCTAAAATACAATTTCAAGGAAAACATAAAATAAACCAACAGTGTCCGGTAACCACAGTTCGAAAGGTAAGAACGACCTTTAAACAAGAAAACGAACAGAATAAAACAAAGTTCAGAGATCAAGCCTCTGTGGTGCCCTGCGAACTCTCTGAGGGTGTTGTCGCATTTTGACCATCGGACTAACTGTAGCTGGTTTAGCATCAGGAGGGTCAGGTACCGTAGGTGTGGAAACAGGAACCATCTTTGGTTGATCTTTTTTGGAACCTCCTGGAGCTGTGCCGCCCTCAGTGGTTGGAGTACTTGATGTAATTGGGGTCAGTGGTGTGTTGGCCATTTCAGGTTGGCTGACTTCAACATTACAGTCGGCGTCAGTGCTTTCAACTGTGTGTCCAACTGCCGTTGGTCTCAACTGATCAATATGTCGGCGCCAGATCAGTCCCGGTGCCACCTGTACCTCATACATCAGCGGACCTGTCTTGTTATCAATCAGCCCTGGACGCCACTTCAGATCCCCTCGATAATCCCGTGACATAACTGAGTCACCCATCTCTAACTGGCGATACTGTTTACCCTTGTCAATCGCTGCCTTAATGCTCTGCTGGTGTTGTTGGTTAACCATCTTACGGTTTAAGTTAGGTTTCACCAAATCTAGGAGAGTACGCAATGGTCTTCCCAGGAGTAACTGTGCTGGGCTCTCACCGGTGGTGGAGTGTGGAGTGTTCCTGTAAGCTATGAGAAACTTCGCCAACTTCTCCCTCACTGGCTTGGGGCTTTGACGCATGGAACGCAAAGCCTGTTTGAAGGTTTGTACTGTCCTTTCCGCAAGACCATTCGTCGCTGGATGGTACGGTGCTGAAGTTATATGGCGGATGCCATTGGACTTGACAAATGTCTGGAATTCCTCAGAAACAAACTGTGTACCATTGTCACTGACTATCTGTTCTGGAATTCCAAATCTGGCGAACAAATCGCGTAGAATTTCGATAGTCGAACTTGAAGAAGTTGACTTGACTGGAACCACTTCTGGCCACTTGGTGTGTGCGTCGACAACCACTAAGAACATCGAGTTCTGAATGGCCCTGCGTAGTCGATGTGTATACGCTGCCATGGTGTAGTGGCCCACTCCCACGGATGTAGTGGTGTTTTAGCAGGCATCTTCTGGTTTTGCTGACACCCGCTGCAGCCTTTCGCTAGCTCTTCCAGATGACCATTGATATTAGGCCACCATACGTAGCTCCTCGCGAGTGCTTTCATTTTGACCATGCCCAGATGCCCATCATGAAGTTCCTCTAACACTCTGCTTTGTAACTTATTGGGAACTACCACTCTCATTCCCCATAGGATGCAGCCTTGGTGAACTGTCAGTTCATTGCGTCGCTCGTAATAAGGCTTGTCTCCCTCCACACGAGTAGACCATCCTTTCACGATAGAATCATGTATCCTCGCTAGGACAACGTCACGACGTGTTTCTCTTGCCACTGCTTCACTGGTTATAGGTAATGGCACAAACTGAGAGGCGTGGAACACCTCTGTTGAATCCACCTCCAAGTCTTCTCGCTCTTTCTGCTGGAGAGGGAGCCGCGACAGTCCATCGGCATTGCAGTGTTTGGTTGTACTCTTATACTCAATGATATAGTCGAACCCAGACAAGAACAATGCATATCGCTGAAGCCTTGCAGCAGTCATGGCTGGAACTCCCTTTTCTGGGTGGAAGATGGCAGTGAGGGGCTTGTGGTCTGTAATGAGCGTAAATCGTCTCCCATAGAGGTAAACATGAAATCGTTTCACCCCCCACACAATGGACAATGCCTCCTTGTCTATCTGTGCATACCGTCGTTCAGTCTTGGTCAACGATCGGGACGCAAAAGCTACCGGCCTTTCGCTACCATCGGACATGACGTGTGAAAGAACCGCGCCGATGCCAGTTGGTGAAGCATCACATGCCAGCCTAACCGGTAATGCTGGGTCATAGTGCGTTAGCACCTGCTCAGATGTAATCATACGCTTAGCCTCAGTGAACGCTCGCTCGCACCGTTCAGTCCACTGCCATTCGTTGTTTTGCTCTAACAACTGGTGAAGTGGGTGGAGAACTGTAGACGCATTGGGCAAGAAACGGTTGTAATAGTTTACGAGCCCTAAAAATGAGCGAAGCTGTGACACATTCTCAGGTCTTGGTGCACTGACCACTGCTTCAATCTTCTCTTGTGTCTTGTGTAGACCTTCCTTATCGATCTCATGCCCACAAAACTGAACTCTATCTTTGAAGAACTCGCACTTCTCCTTGTTAGCCTTCAGACCCGCATCTTGTAATCGCTTGAGTACACTCTCCAGGTTCTCCAAATGTTCTTCATCGGTTTTGCCTGTGACAATCATGTCATCAAGGATGCACTGGGTCCCAGGTATTCCCTGTAATACCTGGTCTATGGCACGCTGCCAAATGGCTGGAGACGAAGAGATACCAAAGACTAAGCGATTGTATCGAAAAAGGCCCTTGTGTGTATTAATCGTAAGGAGTTCCTTGGATCTTTCGGTTACTTCCATCTGGTGATAAGCTTGGCGAAGGTCAAGTTTGCTGAAAAGTCTACCGCCAGCCAAATTTGCAAAAATATCCTCTATACGTGGCAGAGGGTACTGTTCTGCAAGAAGTACTGGGTTCACTGAGACCTTAAAATCGCCACAAACTCGTACCGATCCGTTTCGCTTGACTACCGGGACAATTGGGGTCGCCCATTCACTGTATTCTACTTTAGAGAGAATACCTTCCTTCTCTAAGCGTGTCAATTCTGCTTCTACTTTGGGGCGGAGTGCGTATGGCACTTGGCGTGGTTTATGAAAGCTGGACTGGCAGCCTTCCTCGACCTTCAAATCCGCCTTGTAGCCTTTAAGTGTGCCCAGATTTTCGGAGAATACAGACTCGTACTTCTGTAGTAGCTGATCCACTTTGCGTGCCATACCCCCTTCTGAAGTCTTGCTAAGCTTAAAGGTTTTGATTTCACCCCAGTTCAGTTGAATGTTGGACAACCAGTCACGCCCAAACAGTGCTGGTCCCTGCGTCTCAACAACTTGTAGGTTTAACTCTTTTTCCTGGCCCTTGAACTTAACATTACATCTCATCTCTCCCTTAGGTGTGATTTTCTGCCCAGTGTATGTCTTAAGTGTCACAAGGCTCTTTGAAAGTTTGACATGATTAAAATGTTCCTTATATTGTTTGTATGGAAGTACAGACACCGCTGACCCTGTGTCTAGTTCCATCTTGACCACCTTTCCCTGTATTTCGGGGTTGACCCATATTACGTGATCCTTGTCACCCACATTATTAACCTCAAGGGATGCCAAATAATCATCGCTGTCCCCGTCATCGCTGTCCACATAATTTACTGGGGGTTGGGAAACTTGTGTCTCTTTTTTCTTTGATTTACAAGCCCTCACAATGTGACCAGTCTTGTTACAGTGGTGGCATTTTTCTTTCTTGAATGGACAACTTTTGTGATCATGAATTCCCAAACAGCGGTAGCAACTTTGATCACCCGCTCTCTTGGGGGAAAAAGAACCCCTTTTCTCTGAAAGCTTGGCTTCTCTCTTGAATTTAAGCTTCTTGCCTGGCTTTGATTTGGCTAATAGATCGATTGATTCTGACGCTTTATTCCCCTGGAGAGCTTCAACATCCTTGTAAGATTGCTCAATAGCTAAGCACTTTGCAACAGCAATGTCAAATGTTAGTTCCTCAAGCTTAAGTTTCAAAAGCTCTGACATCATTCTCTTATCTCGAATACCCGAAACCAGTCTATCTCTAAGCCTTTCCAAACGCATGGCGTCGTTAAATTTGCAATCCATAGCTAGATGTTTCAAAACAGCAACATATTGACTCACCGTTTCTCCTGCGTTACGTGCTCGGTTGTCAAACTCATACCTGGCTACTAAAGCAGACTTCTGTGGCTTCAATTGTTCGCGGAGACGCTCTACGATTGCGTTGTACGTGAGAGAATCTTCTCCTAACAAGGTCGGAGCCATCAAATCTTTCGCCAGTTGGTACGTTTCAGTGGGAAGATTGGTTAACAGGATGGCTTTCTTCTGTTTCGCGTCGGTCACTCCATTTGCCACGAAGAAGAATCCTAACTGTTCTGTATACGCCTCGAAGTCAGTTCCCACAGTGAACTTTTGAACTTTTCCGATGTTACGAACTGGATTTGGTGCCGTATTTGCATCGCTGGCCATCGTGGACGTTATGTGGATTTAGTTTAGGGATGTCTTCACTTTTAGCAGCCCAAAAGGTCCCTTAATATCCCATCCTCGTCGCCAAAATTGTCATGTATTACTTAAGAACTACACACCCCAAACAATATGGCGGTTCGGTAAGTAAAAGACTGTTTAATGAAGCCTCATGCGTGCGCATGAGCAAACCATATATGGTAACACACAACATACAACACACTGGAAAACCATAACACAAGAGAAGGCCAGTTGTGTCTACAAAATCTTCCAAATGTCTTCCAGCCTCCAACTACTCATCTTTTCACATCCCACATGTCTGAACATGTTACGCCATTGCCTGCACATGAAGAATAGAGTAGTCATGAGGGGTGGCTCAGTAATTTTTAAACGTTTTAGATTTGTACATATAAGAATTGATTTCACCGACCACACTGCATGAAATAGATATGTCTCAGCATGTATGCATTTTTACACACACAGACACATCTAATAATTGATTAATGTTTCAACACAACATGTTAGAATTAACCTGGCAAAAGCACATTGTATATGCCATGTTAGTAAAGTGAACATAGCTCAATATCTTAGTATATGTACATGTAGCATGTTAGCTTTTTGGTTTACAATATTGCAACTGGTTTTGCAGGGTAAAAGTGAAGTGCATGGTGCCAAAGTTGAGACATGCATGTACAATCATGTTGTATTGGATCTTGAATTAAATGAATTGAATATTACATTCAAAATGAACAGTAGGTATACGAAGCTGTAATGTATCTGATTTTAAATTGTTATGTATGACTGTAGTTTTGTAGAATATTGAACAAACACTGAATTGCTGTCACTTAATTTCAGCAGTTTAAGAACATAATAAATGTAATATTTAACTACATGTAGATTATATCATTATACTGTTGCACATGTATAACTTAACATATCACTAGCAGTATGTAACTTTTAGTGTGATAAGGACATGACTCATGTATAAGTGTTCTTGTTCAATAGGCATAATATTTTGCACAGGAAGGGCAAATCAAAGTGATGCAGCCAATGTTATGTTGCACATAGTTAGTGTACAGTGATTAACAGTAATAAATTAGAGTGGAACACTGGATCTGTTAAAAATGTGCCAAGTTTATTATCCTGTCTTTCCTTATTCTGTGTAAAAGATAAGTAATACCATTCTGACCCGTAATTAATCCTCTCTCCCCTTTAAACGTTTTTCTTCTACTATTAAATATATCTACATCAATGGAATTTTTCTTACATATACCTGAACTGGTCATTACAAGTTGCCTTTCAGGCAACTTGTAATGACCAGTTCAACAACCAAACTTTACCTGGACCTATACTAGTTATTGAAAATGCAGTGTGGTCGAAAAAGAATCAGTGTATTGGTCAATCCTCTACATTCAAAGTGCCCAAAAGAAATGAGCATTAATTTGACAATCGATACCAGTCAAACATCATCTCCGTAATCCGTAGTAAGTACCAACGAGTACCCGAGAAGTGATTGATAAATTGTTCTTGGCACCTGTTGACGATTAAACCGGAGTTCACTCTCGATCTCGAGTGGGCGATATTGAAAGTAGGCTAATTGACATATTATCACCATCACACCCCAAGATAGGGGTCAAGATAACTTAATTTATATTCTTACCTCGTGCATTGTGCGCTTGCTGTACTTTCGAACTGCTCTGAGTACATTACATCAGTCGATATATTTCACTCCTCCATGGTATCTTGAGCGCGCGTCAAAAAAATGTGAATAACTTTCAAACGAACAACGATGGACTCCAAAACTCAGTTGCCCTTGAAAACACGATGCCCACTCCTAAACTTGTCCGTTTCGAAATTCCAAATAATAAACACCACGCGCAATGAACGACAAAAACAGTACGAAAAATTAGAATTTCTACCACTTAGTCGATGAAAAGGAAAAAAATAAAACGGTAGAATCTTGGCTAAACTTCGTCGCAGTCTTCCCGGTTTATGTGTTAAACTTCCTGAGACTTCGTGTTTTGACAAGATATTCAACGGTAAAGTTTTAAGAGTGTTATGGAGAGAAGTAAACACAGGAGAGGGCCTATTCTGCGCATGTCTGAAATTTTCCTTAGCTCACGTGCATACGCTGTTCCGTGAGGCCTAAATTTCCATATTCGCTTTCACTCAACAGATGTCAAGACATAAGCTTGAATCAGGAGCCCCTTCTGGTTTGAACCTTTTACTTTTCTCTTTACTTGTCTAGGACGATCGATTTTTTCTTTTTCTTTCTTTTTTTCTCAAAACAATGTTCTCATACGCCGTCAAGAAATGCATTGTTGCCAACGAGCCAGCCGAGCGAAGACGCTCGGCTGGCGAGGCGGCAGAGAATAGTGCCGCGCGAAGAATGGTGTATGCGAAAAAATTCTCGATCGGCATTGAAGTGTAAGTGTAAGGTGTAAGGTTGTAAGATGTAAGATGTCTCAGTTTAAGCCAATTGCAAGGAAGGAACTATTCAAGCCAATGAAAAGACGTGTTACATTGTAGTTTTTAACCAATCAGGAGGCGGTACATCTAGACACTTTCGCGTGGTTGTTTGATGAGCTTGTTTGTGGAAGCGTCTCTTCGTTTGGTTTGAAGACAAGCAGCTCGATCTTGTTGTAGAAGGTGAGTGTTTTCTTTGTTGTGGTCGTTATTGAATTGTAAAGAATTTCATAGGCTCAGAATATACAGTGGTCAAGAGACCAATAGCACTAGCGTGTTATACAGCGGTTGAGAGATCATTAGAACCAGCGTGTTCTGAACAAAGAGAAAACAAAGGGAATTCTTTTCGGGACGAGACAAAGGCTGGAAGCCGTCGCAAACTTTTACATCACCATAAGTGGTACCAATGTCGAGATGGTCAGTAAATTCACATACTTGGGCGTTACCCTCGATGAGGAACTGAAATGGAAAATACACACTGAAGATGTTCACAAGAAAGTATCCAAGCGACTCGGTCTCCTGAGACGAATACGCTCCACTCTTACTTTACAAGCAGCACAAGCGGTATACAAATGCATTATTGAACCAATTTTTAGTTACGCAGACACAGCCTGGGGTGAACTACCCGAGAGCAGTATCACTAGTCTGCAACGATTACAAAATCGAGCCGCGAAAATCGTCACCTGTCAGAAAAGTACAAAGACAGCCCGAAATATTGTAAATTGGCCAGATTTAGAAACACTGCGAAAAATACACAAATGTATTTTAGTATATAAATGTTTACGGAATTTCGTTCCTATATACTTAAAAAACTATTTTAAGGTAAACAATGATGTACACAATTACAACACTAGGCAGAGGAGAAATATTCACCCAAATAAAACAAATCTTGTTCTTGGGGGGCGAACTTTTAAAAATTCAGGGCGTTTAGCTTTTAACTCACTGCCAAGCAGAATCAAAGAGGCAAGTTCTCTAGCAATTTTTAAACGCCTTCTTAAAGGACATTTTATCTGATTTTTTTTTTTTTCTCCCCTTTTGTAAATTTTAGCAAATTTTACCTAACCTTGTAATCTTATTGTAAATGTTTATATGTAATTTTTATTGAACCCAGGGCCCCTAAGGATACCAGCCTTGCAGCTGACTGGGCTACCCTGGTAAAATAAAGTTGTCTTGTCTTGTCTTGTTCGCTAGTGACTTGAACCAGCGAGTTTAGCAATCAATAGGACCAGCGTGTTCATCAATCAAACTAAAACTTCAATCGACCAGCGTTCCTTTACAAAACTCTTCATCTAATTCGAATATTGAGGAAAACTGTTGAAACTAGAGCAAATCCAGTGTTCAAATTCACTGTTTGAGATACGAAATCGAACCAGCGTGTTCACCACAGAATTGAACGAGCGTGTTCATCAATCGAACTAGCGTATCAAACTGAAAGTTCATCGATCGAAGTAGCTTGTTTCCTCTCACTTTGCTCAGAATATACAGCGGTCGAGAGACCAATAGCACTAGCGTGTTACACAGTGGTAGAGAGATCAATAGAACCAGCGTGTTCGCTACTGATTTGAACCAGCGAGTTCAGCAATCAATAGAACCAGCGTGTTCATCAATCAAGCTGAAACTTCAATCGACCAGCGTGCCTTTACAAAACTCTTCATCTAATTCGAATATTGAGGAAAACTGTTGGAACTAGAGCAAATCCAGTGTTCAAATTCAGTGTTCGAGACACGAAATCGAACCAGCGTGTTCACCACAGAATTGAACGAGCGTGTTCATCAATCGAACCAGCGTATCGAACTGAAAGTTCAGCAATCACGAAATCGAACCAGAGAATTGAACGAGCTTGTTCATCAATCGAACTAGCGTATCGAACTGAAAGTTCATGAATCGAAGTAGCTTGTTCCCTCTCACTTTCACTTTGCACTGAAAGTTCGATTGAGCAGCGTTGGCGGACTACTCCCCTCCAAACAGCGTATTCACAAACGGAATCAAAGCAGTTTGTATATTTCTCGCACTTATCAATCATGGTGTGTTTATGGTACGCAGTACTCACAATATTTTTACTGAAATTACATCATTACAATGTAAATACTGGGGTTAGTACGAAGTTTTCCTACGGATGCTCAAGTTTATATTATTTTTCATTTAACAAGAACATAATACGTATCATGAAATATAGCGGAAAATATTTACAAAGGAGAATTCCCCATGCCTCACACGGAAGCTTTAATCCTTACATTATAACAAATAAAGAAGCGCATATTGTAAATGGAAACATAAGTGTCGGTTACATTAAGAAGAATGAGGCCACCTCTTCCAATCAACAGTTGCAAGAGACGAATAACAATCGAAGACATTTTATGAATTACTGCTTAACACACTCGGGCAGGTTTTCTTGTGCAGTTGACTCTTTTCTTGAACTCACTTTTGCTATTTTTAGAGATTCTTTGCAACGTGTTGAACGTAATGAGTTTTTTCAAACGTTATTTGAAGCATGTGTGCATTTACAAAGTTGTAATGGGCAGACGGATATGACCCAATATTCGAGAACCTGTTTGGGCTTATTTGAGACAGCATTGTAACTCATTTGCTACAATGTCTGCAGATGCTGTATTTAGTGACATATTCAAATTAAGCACAGTTGGAGTTATGACCGAAGAATTGCAATCCCTTTTTTTGGTAGAAGAGAGCAATCAGTCAGTTTGCTCATTGTGCAACAATGCAATCATAAAAAATACAAGTATATTTGTTATTTATATTACTTGCCAAAACTGGGGTCATAGCTTATTTGACAATTATGTTTCTGAGGCAATACTTCCAAGTAGCAAAGCACTTTTCTGTGGTCTGTGTCAACAGCATTCTGGGAATGTTTCATTGCTACAATATTTTGTTATCCTTCCAAAATTTTTACTCATAGAACTTGCTTCAACTTGTATCAATAAAGTATACTTTCCCCACATCATCAATGTGTTAGGTCAAAGTTATGAACTCAAAGGCATGGTACGCTGTGCAAGTCATCATTTTACAGTGGCTATAAATAATCACACTGAATGGATATATATTGATGATTTGTGTGTGTCAGTGAGAAGTTTCACTTCAATTCAGGATCTTTTGAATAATTACCCTAATGGTTGGTTTTTTGCTGTGTTTGAAAAGTGTTCATCCACAATTGAAACTGATTTACAGCCAAATAGCCCAACTGAAGCATTTCCAAAAGACAAATGCTATGAAACCATGCTAGGTGGAACTCAATCTCAGGTGCCTAATGTGTTTTTTAAATCAGGCAAATTGAGCTCTTCTTCATATCAAATTGAGGAAGAAAGTAAACAAGATGATTCGTTTAATAACAAAAAAAGGACACAATCAGAAATAAAGGAAGCTGATAAGAGACTTAAGTTGGATACACAACAAAAACATCTGAAAAAATACAGAAACAAAAAATCAGATGTTACAAATGGCATAGGTAAATTAGAAGAGAGAACTAATGAAAATGAGTGCAGGTGGCAGCATAATAAAAAAAAATTGACTACAAATGAAACAGATAAACTAAGGAAAAGGATCAAGAACAAAGCATACATGAAAGAATATAGAAAAAAAAAACATTAAGAAACAATTGACTACAAATGAGGCAGATAAACTAAGAAAAAGGATCAGGAACAAAGCATATATGAAGGAATATAGAAAAAAAAATAACCTTAAGAAAAAATTGACTACAAATGAAGCAGATAAACTAAGAGAAAGGATCAAGAGCAAAGTGTACATGAAGGAATATAGAAAAAAAAATAACATAAAAAAAAACTTGACTACAAATGAAGAAGATAAACTAAGAAAAAGGATCAAAAACAAACAGTATGTGAAGGATTATAGGAAAAGGACAACATTAAAAAAAATGCCTACAAATGAAGCAGACAAACTAAGAAAAAGGATTAAGAACAAAGATTACATGAAGGAATATAGAAAAAGAAAGAAAAGTGACCAAAACAACTCTGGAAGTAAAATGAAAATTGTTAATAATCAAACTACTTGTGAAGCAGGAACACAGTTCATTGAAAAAAAAACAAAACAGTGTCCTGTGGTAAGTCAAGATAAGTATCTTTCACTGTTTGATGTTAAAACATATGGACAACTTCACCATCAGGAGTGGTCAGCAATTAATATAAAGAGGTTTCATGAGTCCATGATTTTCAAAATCTGGCATTGCCGAGTTTGCCAGGAAGCATGGCCATTGTCAGTAAAAAACAAAAAAGAAGCAGACTATGTTTGTTCAAGATGTGTAAGAGACAAGAACAGTATTAAAAAGTTCTCTGCTCAAAACAGCATGATACCAGCTCAAGTTCCAAAAGAATTACAAGGTCTAACCCAAATAGAAGAGATGTTAATTGCTCGTGCTTTTCCAGTTATCAGTGTTTACACAAAGCCAGGTGGACAAAGAGCCTATAAAGGTCATTGCATTAATTTCCCCCAAGATATCCAGGATCTTGCAGACACACTACCAAAATATCCCAAAGAACTCCCTATAATAGTAATAATAGCGGAAGGCAAGAATAACACTTCTAAAGATTTAATTGTTCGAAGACAAAAAGTTTCTATGGCTCTGCAGTGGTTAGTTGATCACAATCCTGTGTACAAAAACATTAAAATTGATTATACTTGTTTGTCTTCCCTTCCAACTGAAGGAATTCCTAGTGACTTGCAAAAGGTTCATTGTACTAAAATTAGTGACGATGAAATAGATCCAGATAGAGGTCCACTTGATAGTGATGAATACCATTCAATCATGAAACAGAGTTAAGCAGCACTGTATTAAATCCTGTTGTTTTGAAGCCACAAAAGCAGCTAATAAAAGACGAACTATTACAACACCATAAAACTGCATGGCCTAATAGGGGAAGCAAACCTTTAAATGAGTTCAAAATTCAACTACTAGCAACAATGGCTTTTCCCACTCTTTTCCCTGATGGTACAGGCGATCCAACTAATACTGCTACAAAGCGACATGCAACCTTGGGTGAAAAAGTAAAGCATTTGATAAAGTTTGCTGAAAACATCAATGGTGAATGGGTGTACAGATTTGCAAGACATCCACGCTTTGCTTACTGGGCATTCAATATGATCCAAAGACACAGACTTCTTGGTCAGGGTAGTATATTTCTTAAACAAAATCCAAATGAAGCCCACCTAACTGTTGAACAACTAAAAAAAAATGCTTACTACCAATAGCTATTCTTCACTTATGTCTAAGCTGATGCATTATGCCAAAAACATAACTGGTAGCACTGGTTATTGGCAAAAGTCAAAAGAAGATTTGAAAGCTACAATAAGCCAAAAGGGACCTCCAACAAGATTTTTTACTTTATCATGTGCAGAATATCACTGGCCAGAATTTCACAAGCTTTTAAGCAACAGTTTCACTGAAAAACTGACTCCAGGTGATAGACACAAAAATGTTTTAAACAATCCACATCTGTTAGATTGGGTCTTTTCAGAAAGAACTGATCGGTTTGTCAAGTTTTGGTTGAAAGAATCACTGCACTCTTCCTGGTATAGATATGAATATGCAGTCCAAAGAGGATCAATCCATTGTCATGGAGTTGCTAAATTAAAAAATGACCCAGGATTATGTACCCTCACTGAGAAGGCCCTCAAGGGATACTTAGCTTCAAATTGCTTGACACCTATGCTGAACGTTACAAGTATCTCAAGGTAGACCCGCAGTTATATTAGAGTACAATTTTTTCAAGTTTGCATAAATGTTTACTTTCAAAGCCTCTAATCTTAAACAAAGAGACAAAAGTGTAATTGTCAAAACCTATCCTAATTATTCATCCAATCCAAAGAGTGAAGACTATGGTTTGTTTTGTAAATATCAGTTGCTTAAATACAAACCCTGGCAATATACACCAGATGATGCATGGGATAATCTTCCACAGGCTGATGAGACATACACAACATGTTGGAAAAAATTCTTGCTAACTGATACTGCAAAATCCTTGGTCCCTGATTGGGAAACCAAAATGCAAGATGTAAACAACTACATATGCATAACACCTTTGAATGAGAATTCTTTTGAAGAAGATTACAGCACCAAAAGTGAAAGAGAAGAGTGGATGCTTATGGCAGAGTTGACTATTCAAACAACTGATGCTTGTGAGAAATCTACACCTGTACCACATGCATATTGGCATCAAGTGTATCAGTATTTCACAAATGATGAGATAAATGCAATGCCTACATGGATAAACAGAGAGAAAAACAAGAATAGTGCTCACCATTCCTGTGAAACAAGAATCATAGATACTTCAACTTTTAGTAGAATGCAGCAAGTAGCTTATCAAATAGTTTCCAATCATTTTGCCAGTGTTGAACAAAATCCCTTGCGCTTTCTTATTATGGGTGTAGCAGGAACAGGGAAAAGTTATCTCATTGATTCCTTAAGAAATTTGCTTCAGGAAAAATGTAAGGTTTTAGCTTACACTGGAAAAGCATCATTCAATGTCAATGGAGTAACGCTACATTCACTGCTAAAATTACCTATTGGTTCAAAGAGACATTGTGATTTAAAAGGAATACCTTTGCAACAACTACAAAGTAACCTTGAAAACGTTCAATATTTAATAATAGATGAATACTCTTTCGTTGGCCAGAGTTTGTTTGGATGGATTGATAGTCGTTGCAGACAAGCTACTGGACGAACAGACATGACATTTGGCAGCATATCTGTCATTCTTGTCGGTGACATAGCTCAGTTACCACCAGTAGGTGACAAACCACTTTACCATTCTATGCCAAAAACAGAAAAGCAAATTCAAGGTTTTCTCCTATATCATGAATTCAAGAAAGTTGTTAAATTGACAGTTAATCAAAGAGTTCAAGGAAACAATATTGAACAATCCAATTTTAGGGAAATGCTAACCCGAGCTCGCCATGGTGAATCAACTGAATCAGATTGGCACTCTTTAATTTCCAGAACACCGGACAAAGTGCACAATGTGAATGAGTTTGAAAATAATTCTGTAAGAATTTGTTATCATAAGGAAAAAGTTGCAGAATTAAACATTAGTAGACTTAAAAGCTTGGGTCAACCAATAGCAGTAATTAAAGCTCGTCACTCTATTGGAGCACAAACACTTAGTGCTGATGACATGGGAGGCCTTGAACCTATAGTTTACTTATCAAAAGGAGCAAAAGTAATGTTAACGATGAATCTATGGACTGATGTTGGCCTTTGTAATGGAGCATTAGGCACAGTACTTGACTTTGTGTATGCTGAAGGACAACAACCTCCATGTCTTCCAATATGTGTATTGGTTCAATTTGATGATGAATATAAAGGACCATCAGTTTCTTCTCTGTTTCAAAGATGTGTCCCAATTTGTCCCATCACCCAAGTTTCAGAAAGTTTAGGAAAAAAATATGAGAGACAGCAATTGCCATTAAAATTAGCCTGGGCGATGACAATTCATAAATGTCAAAGTCTGACCCTCTCTAAAGCTTGGATAGATTTAGGATCATCAGAAAGATCTCCTGGAATTACATATGTTGCTTAAAGCAGGGTAAAAAAAATACAAGATCTTATTGAGCCAATGACACTAGAGAGGTTACAAGCGGTCAAAAAGTCTACTAACTTTAAGTTTAGATTAGAAGAAGAAAACCGTCTTGATATGTTGGCTAATGAAACACTGAATTCACATCTCAAAATATCTTAAAAAAAATTTTCGTATATGTCATACTCTTTTAAACAAATCAAAGCGATCAATGCACGCATAAATATTTCTTTTACACTTAAGATTAAAAGATAAATTGCAATTCAAAATCAACTTTGTACAATTTTGATCTTGTCTCCCTGTGGTGACTGGTTCCAAATATTTTCAACAAACATTTCACATTTCATATTCTACTCTAAAAAAAAGGAAATGCATTGTCAGTGCTTTCTGCTTACAAAATCTTTGATATTTCAAAAAAAAATGTTTCTGCACTGTTTGAAAATTTTCTTTTTCTTCAGTTTCCAGATCTCCTGAAAGTCAATCATGTCAAAAGAAAATACAAACTCTGGTAAGTACCTGTAGCTTTAATTTACAATGTTTGGTTTTTTGTGGTTCTCCATATTCCTGTTTTCTTCACTTGGAAAGTAGGTGGGGAGGGAGATTGAATGAGCAAGAACTGCTGAAAGGAAACAACCCCTTGTAATTTTTGTTACAAAATCTTTGTCTGGCCTCACCATACTAGATTGCCATTTCTAAAATTCAAACCTTACTGACAAACGCAATTTCACTACCGTCACTGAAATCTTTGGTGGCTCCTCCCAACTTCTGCTGTCTGAACTGTGCTGAATGATTTATTTGATTTAATTTGATTACTGCACAATTGACAGTAGTCACGAGCTGCAAAGAGCTGCAGAACATTTGATTGACAATACCAAAAAAACATTTGTTAGTTATGAATTTTACAGTCCACATGTTATTAAAAGATGCAGTAACTTATTGTGATCAACATTTCATGTCTAACTTCAGTTTTTATTTCCTCTTTCTTAGATAATCACCGTGGCTACATTCAGAATTTGAGTCCTATAAAACGCTCACGAAATCAAAATCAGTGGTATGATTTTGATTTACAAACCAGCCCATCAAAATTGAGACGAGTTGTTGGATTTAATATTGCAAACCACTCCATGCTACAAGAACATGAAGCGTCAAAAACAGCTGTAACCCTCAAAAACACTAAGCAAAACAGCAACAATGACATCATATTCAACCAGCAATCAACAGTAAGGGTAACACCAACCTTTGATATTGATTTTGATTACAAACCCATCAACAAATCCCAAAAGACTGAGCCCTCAACTCAGCCTGCCAAGAAGATTACACTTGAGGAGCTCCCCACACTCCAAGTCAATCAGAAAGTAAATGTCACTGCTTCCATTTCACTGGGAAATGAAAACCCTAAACCTGTGCAATTGAAATCCTCAAGTGAAATGACAACTGTAAAGGAAGACTGTGTCCTGGAGGATGAAACTGGAACTGCTACTATTCATATATGGGATCCACTTTTCAAGAACATCAAAACTGGCACCACATATGAGTTTGAAAACCTTACTGTAAAGCACTTCAAAGGGATCACTCATCTGGGAACAACCCCTACAACAACGTTTAAAGAAGCCAATCAACAACTGAAACCTATAAATGGCCCTGCATTACTTGCAAATCCAGAGAAAGAAGCAAAAGTAGAGAGCTTCAAAATGATCAACAAACTAAGCATTTTCATCACCTGCCAAGCATGCAAACGCAAAATTAATGAAATCTCCCAACAGAACACACTCAAATGTAAAAACTGTGGAGTCCGACAAAGAAAGATGCAATGCAAACGAGATGCATCTGTTCAACTACTTGTACATTTGGATGAAAAAGACATTTGGTTAACAGCATTTACAGATGTCTTGGAGTCCCTCTTCGCCACCCACCCGACAATCTCATTACTTAGTGACTCGGACACAATTGAAGAACTACTTATGGATCTTCAAGACATAGAATTCAAATATAATGTCAACAGAAAAGTGATCACTGAAATATCATCATCTTCACTGTCACGTTAAACTGTCCTACAGTACAGAATTAACAAAGCCAGACCACCGACTAAAATATTTATTTACAACACTTAAGTATCAAGACTTCAACAAACTTTCATTACCATGTTCTGATTCAATGTTACGTTACCTGTTATTTGAAAGCATACATACGAAACAAGTTAATCTTATTTCTTACCATGCTATTGATGTTCAAGATGTTGTATTAATAGCAGGAAACCATTCACATTGGTTTTCACGTTCAAGTTAATATGCTTTTTTTAAGATTACTAAGTTCGCAAAGACTACTGCATGTATGTTTCTGTTCACAAACATTGTACTAACCAAAACCCCTTCTATATGCTTCAATCAACATATTGTAAATGAAAAATTCAGTGTTGTTTTTTTATGCTCTTTCAAAGCAACAGTTATACAATACAACACAATTCATATTCTTTGTTATGTTATTCTTTATAATGTTACATTAATAACAAGAACTATTCACATCCTTTCACATGTTCAAGTTATTAAATGACTTGGTTAATATTACCAAGCCCTTAAAACCTTAGTACAGTTTCCATGTTACTCTTATTTAAAACCCTTTTATCAATTGGAAAAAACTATGCCTCAGCGTAAACCCCCTTATCAAACCACAAATTGATCGCTCGTTGGCACTCTATCGATAGGTATATCTAGTTAATATTGTGATTCCGTGACTGATCGACTCCCCAATATCACGTTTAGTCACGAAATAATTCGTCACGCGGAGTCTCCGGTCGATAGAGTTTAGCGTTTCAAAATGGCTAAAATTCACCCAGTTTGGATATTTTGTTTTGTGAGTCACACACTCGGAATTTCATTCAATAAATCCGTATATGTGGCACAAGTGAAGCACATTTTAAACTTTCCATACTATTTTTGGAAACTATACTTAATTGACTCTCGATAAATTAGCCTGCCATGACTAGTTGATTATTTTATTATTTTTGTAATAATGCCCCAAAAGCGCAGACTATGACTCTGGAGGTACTGAATTTGATATATTTGATACACAAGGCACCCTCCAAGGAGAAGGTTCAAATAAAATTGCTTTTACATTTCTTAAACTACAATCTGAATCATGAGGTAAACTTAATTTCAATGAGTTTGAAACTTCACTCTATACATAAGAACACTCTACCGGAGTTTAATACTATATTTATTTGCTGTCTTTCTTGTACATATGATTACCTTACGTCTTAACCCTTTAACTACCAAGATGTCATAGGTAATTCTCCTTACTGTCTGCCTTACAATTCATGTGATGTTAGAATTTGGAATTGGATCAACCAATAATTCCCTAATTGATATTTTTCTTTATTTTCACTACCTGTCTGCTTGATATCATATTGATGGTGTAAGGAGAAATTCTGCCGAGGTCACTAGTGGGACTAAAAGGGTTAAAAAGGGGATTTGATGACACTGTGATGATTAAAATATTATTATGCTTTCAAATGTAACAAAACAATGTGATGTTATAAACACTTACAATTGAAAAACCAGTTGCTGGTAGCTAATATGTCTTTAATGTTTAAATTTTCATGGGAAATACTTTTCTTTGAAAGCGGGGATACAGAAGTTTTCAAAGCTGCTAGAATTAAGCTGTTTGCAAGTAATAAAAAGCAAATTGACAATCCTTCCTTAATGCTTGACATGCTTCACTAATACATGTTAATTGTGTGTACCTATCATTGTAGAGATGTCTTTTAAAAAGTTTGTTGGTGTGGTTGTTGTTCTTTGTTGACCTTTGTAGCCAAAATTTAAAGCTACTAAGTAGAAGACCATAGAGTGATGTAATTACTGGACACTTGCACTTACTGCAATCATTTATTCAAGCAATACTCTATATTTATAAAACTGACTACATGTCTTTATAACTGTACAAATTTTATATGCTCCTTGCATTTGTTGGCAACAATAGTTAGATTGTTACGAAAGCAAACAGGTGAACAGAAGACAGTGAAATGAGGGAAACTGTAAACTTTACCATATAATGGAAGAAAGGATCACAGAATACTTAAGAAGGGAAACTTGAATTGTGCTAGCTAATTTCCTCTATTGCCCTTCATGTTTTTATCAAATAAAATTTAATCAGTTGTAGGGTTTACTTACAATGTGTCAAATCACCAGGGTGGACTTGATTCTTCTCAGATGTCAGGTGGTAAAAGATAGATACTAAATATAGATGAACATTTTAAATAAAGAAAAAGAACACATAAAAAAAAATCATGCCGAAGTGGTGGCATGATTGATTTGTGAT
Source organism: Pocillopora verrucosa (assembly GCF_036669915.1). Taxonomy (NCBI): domain Eukaryota; kingdom Metazoa; phylum Cnidaria; class Anthozoa; order Scleractinia; family Pocilloporidae; genus Pocillopora; species Pocillopora verrucosa. The sequence goes on along the minus strand of NC_089324.1, from coordinate 15,717,068 downwards.
ATTTAGAAAGACAGAAGCAGGAAAAACACATGGAGCTTTTTCCTATTCACTTGTAAGTTAATTACATTTCAGATTCTACATTCAGACTGGGTGAGATTAAATTATTTATGTCATGCTTCATTATCGTTTGTTTACATGGAGAGGTAATTGTTATTGTAGCTTCACAAATGTTTTCATTGCTGTTGCAATTAACAATCATAACAAAGTTTCATTTAACATAGAATGTTTCATGAACTTTCTTCCTTTCTCTCTGAGACTATTTACTATTTCTGGAGCACTATTAACCCTTTACATCCTAGCATCAGTATGCATATTCTCCATACTGTTTTGCACATTTCCTAATGTGCTGGTAAGGAGAATTTGTTTAACAATCAAGAGGTTCTTCAGGTTATCATTATTAATTTTCCTTTTTTCTCCTAACCTTACTGTTCGATTCGGGAGTGATATTGAAAGGAGAAATTAGATACTAGTCACTCTCAGGGATTCAAGGAGTAAAGGAAGAAGGTTTTTAAAAAAAATTATAACTTTTGATTCAGGCAATTATTTGAAAATGAGTAACATTTAATGTTTTCATATGTAACAGGATGATCAAGCTGAAGATGGATCAAAAAGGAGTGAACTGATGACTGTAACAATTACGTGATTACTTTGGAGACTTGAGCAATTGGTCAATACACCTTGCCTTGCAATTCTGATGATTACAGTTTGCTGAGGTAATTGAAATGTCAGTCCTCAAGCAGGAACCTTCCACATGACCTGTACAGTCATAAGCTATGAGATAACTTTGGAAAAATGCATTTGTGTCAATAGAACTATTGTCAGTACTGTACCATCTAGTGACAAAACTTAATTATTTCCTGAAATTAGTATGAATGTTTGAAAGAAGTTATGGTGATAAATGACCCTCTTTTGTTAGGATACATAGGATTTGATGATTCTATCCTTTAAGCTCAATGCAGTTGGTATCTCTGGCCCATTAGATCAGTGGCTAATGAGCTACTTACTGGATAGATACTAGTATACAGAAGTAAATAATCAGAGATCAGTGTCTCTTCCTATTAAATTTGGTGTTCCTCAAGGATCCTTGTTCGGTCCAAGATTGTATACTATTTATACTAATGACCTTCCTGATCAAGTAGGAGATGGCTCCATCATGATGTATGCTGACGACACCACAATTTACTCAATTGGTTGAAATGTTGAACGAGTCATTCTATCTCGAAGTGGCCTAATGGCTCAGATATCCAAGTGGAGCTTTTTAAACAAATTGACAATCCACCCCTCTAAAACTGAAGCTATGATAATGAAAAAAGCAGTAGTTCATTGGCCCTTTGCAGCCCTTACATTTTGGCCATGGCTTTGTGAAGTTTGTCAGTTCTACAACCTGCCTACTAGGTGTTATGACAGATAACCAACTCTCTTGGCATGCTCAAGGAGACAGTTAAACTTCATTTTCCAGAAAAGTTGGTACTTTAAGGAGAATGTCATACTAACCCAAGTCAGTTTTGGAAGAAATATATTTAAAACAATTATTCCTAGTGTCACTTATGGCATACTAGTGTAGGGAAATTGCTCCCAACCATTACTTAACAGCCAAGATTATACTCATGCCTGCACATGTCGCATAATAAATAACCTCCCTTCTTCGCTAGAAAGTAGCCTATGTCTGTCTCGATGCAACTGGCTTCCTATTAATTATTTATATAGGAGATGCATATTACTTAAGGTGTACCAAGTCTTCATAGTGTCTGCTCCTAGCCAAATCCTGGACATATTCTAAGTCTAAATTGATCTAAATCACTTAAATCAACTAGATTCAGTAATCAATTTAATATTATTAGGGTAAAGTCTGAATAAGGAGTGAGTTTCTTTTCAATACAGGGGTACTTATATTTGGAATTTCATAGATAAGAACGTTAAACTTTCGAATGTTAGTGAAGAAGGATTGAAAGTAATCTTAAGAAAGCTTTCCAAAGATATTCTCCAATTTTCATTTAACAAAGAGGCTATTACAATTTCAAATGAGGAGGATGATTTTATTTATTACTAAGCTATTGTTAAGTTCATTATAGTCATATATATAATATTATAATTGTACATAGCAGTTCCACATCAGATGATTTTATTTATTACTCAGTTATTATTAGGTTTACTATAGTTTATTAAGTTTATAATATTACTATTCTATAGAGCAGGTCCACATCAGCCTGCAGCTGCCAATGCAATATTGTCTCCAACAATTTTGTAATTATTAACCTGCTTAAACAAATAAAGGATTGATTGATAATTGATTGGTTGCTTGATTGTCTTGTATATCTCTTAGCTTTCAAACTTTCAACTTTGTATTAATAGTAACTGTTTAACATATCTATTCCTCTGTCCCTTGAGCCTTCAAAAGTTGAAGCAGGTGAGTCAATAACCTGACTCCTTTTGTTTGGAACTGTTTATAACTTAAAGATCATGAAATTTATTATTCAAACTAAGTTTTAGTAAATCTTTACATTAATATGGATTTTCTCATGAACCAGCAGTCAGTTGTGTTAAATGGAAATTTCCAATTAATCCAATGTACTCATACAGTATTGTGCAAAAGTAATGCAAACGGAATTCGGCGAATTTCGTTATTTGTTCTAACGATCTTTCGTCGAAAGTTCGAGGCCTCTTAAGCGACATATCGTTTGAACAAAGGGCGCTTTTTCGTTGATTTTCGCCTCAAAGCGAAACTTCGCGGCAGAAAGTGTCTCTTCGATCATTAGTGTTCGAAATTTCGCTTCGAACTGACAATAGACTTTCGCGAGTAATCAAGTTTGTTTACTACTCATGTAAGCAACACGAAATATACATATAAACGTATTTCCAGTCTTTTTCAGTCACTGGGACGGAGACACTTCATATTTGAGGCTAAACACAGTAGACAAAAGGTCAAAATATCGAAAAGCATCACACCCGATTCTGGGCTCGATTTGTGTTTGACAACGAAAGTAAATCGGAAAAATTGTCCCAAGCGTCACATCAACTTCAGTTTACTGACGTTTAAAGAGGCCTAAACCATCATATCCAATTCAGAGTTCGATCAGTTTACAGCAATGAAAGTAAATCGGGATGAATAGCAATTCCGATCAAGAGACATGTATTTCATGGAAATAAACTCTCAAATGATTGCAATAGTTTTTAAAGTTAACCTAAGTACAACGCTTTTTAAAAGCAAGTGCGGCAATACGCCTGAAGGGAAATCGAACACTCGTCGCTAAAAATCACGTTGTTGAAAGTGTCACCACTTTCTAGGACGCGTTGTGCGAACTCTAATCGCTTGACTTTATTTGCGTCACGGATTAGCTGGCAGTAGGCGGTCCGCTGCAAAGTCCAACCTTGCTGTTTGCGTGCTCTACGAACAGTGGACGCACTCACGCAGATTCCATGTCTCTCCAGCTTCTTCTTTATCGTATTGCTGGTCGTCTCGTCATCCCTGCGCATTTGCTGATCTACGAAAGTTTTTGCTTCCGTATACAGCTTTTGAGGTCTTCCCGATCGAGGTAAATTTGCCACGGAACCGGTAAGTCGCAACTTTTTAATGATGCGCGTAATACTGGAAAAGCTCACTAGCAACCCTTCGTGTTTCAACACTTTCAGTATTTCAGCTGGGTGGAGGCCTTGCTTGTGAAGGATCTCGATTCTATTTCTAGAATAATTTGAAACTTTTGCCATGATTGCTATCAAAAGTAGAGTACATAAATGATCCCAAACGCATCGACACAATTAATATACCGAGTGTTGCCATGGTTGTAAACAATATAGGGCGCGCGGAGACTGGAATCGTAGCGGGAAATTTTATGGGAGTATTGCATAGTGTAGTAACCAACCACAAATTCAACCAAATCTTTTTGAGAAGAATGAACAATACAACGAATTTTCGCCCCGAAAATTCGCCACATAGAACGAATTTTCGCTCGAAATTTCGAGTCGCATTTACGCCATCAAGGAATTTGTCGCCGAAAGTTCGAGCCGTTCAAAACAATACATGCCTCGAAAATTCGCGGAAATGTCGTCGAAGTTTCGTTTCGGTCAAGAATTCGTCGAAAAGCCAGGAATTTCGCCGAATTTCGTCGACAGTTGTTTGCATTACTTTTGCACAATACTGTATCACAGGTTTGCTTTCTAACTTCAAAGGACTCTTGGATTCCATGATCAAAATATATTTTTATTGTGATGCAAATTAATGTCTCATGTTCACTGATGTGCCAAAATCATCAAACATTCATTAGCTGTTCCTTGGTACACAACTTCCACAATAATTAACAATAATTACATTGTTATCTACACTTAAAGAACTTTGTTAGTTATGAACATAAGTTACTTCCCTAACCTACATTACTGGTTGCCTTTGTTAGAAAACCTTGGAACAGTCAAGCTCAGTTGCCTCAACTTTTTGCCAAAACAGAAGCAAGAAGAAGTAATGGTAAATTTTTATTTAGAGTAAACTAATACATTGGCGAAGTGACCAGTAGGACGTTGGCGAAGCGACCTAAGACGTTGGCGAACAAGACGTTGGCGAAATCACAGAAGACTGCTGTGACCTGTTATTTGGAGTACATAACCACAGTCTATTTCTTTGTATGTAGAGATATTTTGCAAAGTTCTTAGGTCAGCACCTTTTATTATTGAAACCATAATCATAACATGGTGCACAATATAGAATACAAAAGGTTCTGGTGTGGCAATCTTCCACTATTTCTGCTATTTGCCATTTTTTTGCTCTCATCTGCCATCAATGGTCTATCCACCACAGATAAGAAGGAAGATGGACTGGACCCTTTCTAAATTAAAAAAAAAAATTAATGTAAACATGGCAAGTGCTCATCAGCAAACCTCTTAAACAATAACATGACACACTGAAAACGCCATTAACATTAAAAAGTACTTTCTGTCCTTGAAAGGTACTGAAGCTAGAGGCACGTGTTCACAACCCATAATCCTCCACTTTACTGCAAAGAAGGGCTATGACTCCAAATGCCAGCTTCTGAAAATCTCTACAGTAGCTTACCTGACTTAATCGACTGCCAGATGCTAATCAAATGATTGTCATCACAGAGTAAGATACCATACACTGAATACAAACAAACAGAGAGTCTGACCTGTTCCTGCTGAACGGGAAGGACTTAAAGTTTGTCAGTCCAGTTGTTCGTCGGACACTTTAGCAATCAGTGTGTGGAGCTGTTGATTATCAACGGGATGGTATATGAATTCTGTTTCATTGGGTGAGTTCCATGTACCATCTGGAGAATGCACCGTAACGGTGACATTCCCAGTAATTTTAGAGGCTGAAATGAAAAATCAGTCGGTAGCTTTCAGCTAGGTCATGGATCCTTGACCTCAAGATTACAGGGGAAATATGAGAAAAACGTCACTGTAAGGACGAAGCAGCATGGGTTTGACATAATTATTTATTTACTTGATTTATCAAACTTCACTGATTATCAGATACCCATATTACCTATCAAGATTGTATTGTGCACTTTTGTCCCTTTTTTTGATAATCTTTCTCGAAACAGCTACTTGTGAAAAGAATTACTGATAATGATGCTTTTTCCATCTACTTACAATTTTGGCTTTCATCTTTCATCAATTTTGAATTGGCCTGCTGATGTACTCTGGCATCAAATTGTAACACAATTTTCCTAATCAAAACTATAACAAGATTCTTGAACGTGATTGACTATCACAAGCCTGATTTGAGCACAAATAGGACACTGTCATGCTTGTAATTGGACAGTGTAATAGGACAGTTAAAGGGCCATGTAACATGTCATGCCTGTGTAAATGGACAGAAAGCGTCATGTGTGCAAGCTTTTGTCTTGTATTTTGCCGAGTTAACTGTGGCTTTATTTTTATGAAAATGTATAACCCATGTCTAGTTTCTTTCTCAAAATTTTCCATAGTTTTGATTAATTGGTAACAAGACTTCTTTTTGTCCAATTCTGTCAGAAATCATACTTGTGATTAACAAATCGGACTCCCACTTTGTGGTTGTTCAATTTTCCTAATCATTCATATGATTACAGACTGAATTGGACCCCACTCGGTCCTATTACCATTATAAATCAACATACCTCGACTACGCCCAGTGTAGACACCTTCAGTAACTGGTGTTAGGTTTACGTATCCAACCCCCTCAAATAAAGCTTGCAGTGATGTGATATTTTCTGGAATACCCTTAACATCAAGGCAAATAACAAACTCTGTACCACCCTATTCAGTGATAAAGATCAACACAATACGAAGAATAAGTAGGATGAAACAATTAAAAAATAAAAAGCAGAATTCTGTGATGTGTTGAAAAATAAGTATTGAGTATGCTACACTGTGATCATTGGGTTTTCGTAAATAATAATAGCACAAAGGTGTATGTAAAGGCCATTTTAACTAACTCATTTCAAATCCAGCAAGGAATTTTAAGTCACTGAAGGTCATTCTTTCTTTGAAAGCAAGTATGTGCTTTTGTTACAAGGTCTTCTTTGGGATCCTTACCTTTTTTTGGCAAAGCAACTGATCAAATTCTTAATTTTGCTTACCGTAATTTCCGTCCATTTAGCCACTCAGCAGATTATCCGCATTGGTCAATTTTTGTAATAAATTATGAGAAAAAGGTTCAACAGATAATCCTGCACTGGCAGATAACTTGCACCCAAAAACAAAGTTATGAGTTTAAAGAATTATGCAAAAAAAGAAAACAAACAAACAATAATAATAATAAATACCGTTATGGGGCCTTTATCTGGGCAAAGTTTTATTATCACTGCAATCAAGAGAACACTAATTAATAAATGCATGACTTGATGGAATGTCCTGGAATGTTCTATGATATGCATGTCAGCATGACTAAGCATTCTGGAGATTTCTGAAAGCTTATATTTACAAAAAAAATTACTCATAACACTACTTAAGTAGTGTTCATAACTGTGAGGATCACTTCCATATTCAGATTTCAGTTAGTAACAATTAATGTGGTACAAGAAGAAACTCAGGACTTTCTGCTTAGCCATTTGGAGCTTTTGTTATCATAATTATGGTGATTTGTTTGTAAAATTTGGTACTGAACAGACCTTAGATCAATCTTTCCTCCCTCAATTGTCACTAATCCCTTTTCTTAGATGAGAAATGACAAGCACTCAAATTAAATTTATACCACTACTTCAACAACAGCTATAAAAATAAATTTTACCTTTTGAATGCTCAGTGTTGTCATCAACACCAGATGTATTCCCAGTAGTGGATTCATATGCAGAGTCTGTGGCGTTATTTTCAACAGATCTCCTCACCTGTAAGTACAGAGAAAGAACAAAATAAACTTCTATACATGCCAAAAAAAAAAAAACACAGAAACTACTCGTACGGAAATGTCTGGCCAAACAAATATTATGGCTGCCCACTACTTCTAACATTTGAATTTCGGCAGGGATTCAATGCCATAGTTTTAGAATGCTGAGTGTGAGGCATACAGATCGTTTGTTGCGCTTGATATCATTTGTTACCAGTTGGCAGGGAGAGTTTAACATTTACTTATCCACCCTTTGAAACTGCCACGAGTGACCAAGCCTTAACTTCTCCTTACAGTATCAATTAAATATCAAGCAGACAATTGATGAGAATGAAAATAAACCAATCAGGCCTGGGTTGTTCAAAGCTGGGTTAAGATAACCAAGGGTTAGTGTGGAATCTGATGTCAAGTCTGTGAGCTTTCAAAGAAAATTCAGTTCAAATCTTTTTGCTTGCAATTTGATCATTGGATGTTCTAAAAAAACGACTAAGAAAATTTTTCTCTAAAAGACTTTGGAAAAAATAAATAAAGAAACCTGGATTAAATCTAACTGTGGGTTAGAGCTGATCAGCCTTTGAACAACTGGGCCCAGGGAATTATCAGATAACATCAACAAAATGAGTTTCATCAAAGTTGTACAGTTTTTGATTGAAGAAAGATTTTACATTTTGTCAAAGTACATTACCACTTGTGGCATGTGTGAGTGTAACATGATAGTTTTTTCATTATGTAAATTTTCTGTTGTCGACTCGCTGCTTTTTCAAACCTAAAAGTTCTTTGTTTTAAACAACAATATGATACAAAGGAAACTTAAAACACTGAATAACAAAGGCAATGATTCATGCATCTTATTTTTTTTATGCTCATTTAATAATTTCAGGAATCGTTGTGTCCAGAAAGTAGAATCTAGATGAGGTATTTTTAAACCACCATCTTTTGTCTTACTTATTTAACAAAAAATACTCAAGCTCGCTTTTCTCCAAATTGCATTTGAATGGCACATACACCAATAAAATAAACAACACTTAAAATTATTATCAAAAGTACCTTATTAACTTCTTGGGATTCCTTAGAGTGATCTTCTACAGAACTTTGTCTCAAACCTGGACCAAGAAGGCCTGCAGTTGGGTTGACACTGTCATCTCCTTGCTCCTGATGAGATTGCTGCCCTCCTTCTTTGCTACCTTTAGAGTAACTTGTGCTCTGCAATACTGTCAACAAAGTTTTTTTAAAACAAAATGTACACATTAATCAAAGAAAATTTACACAGGGTGAATAACCTTGTAAAGGGCTAAATTTCTAATGTTTTTTAATTGTTTTTCTTTTTTTCTTTTTTGCAGTTCATTGTAAATTTAAGTATTGCAAGAAACAAGCACTGAATCACTTTCCAATCCTTGGCTCACTGCTTCAAACATGGAGAGTCATTTATTTTTAAAGGATGAAAACTTTTAAAGAATTTTTCATCACATGGAAGGACTTGTAACTTAAGTAAACTCAATTATCCAGACTGAAAACATTTAATCCAAGAGAAGAACCCTTTTACTTTGTTACAAATCTATACTATTTCTTAATTTTTTTTTACAGTATTTTTGCAGAAATCTTGTCTTCCTTTTACGTACTTATTTGCATATCTAATACAACTGTATGAGTTTATGTATTAAAGTAAAGGAACATTTCACAGAATAATTTTCATGTTGTTTACCTTGCTTCTTTACACTTGCCCCTAAATTTTGAACTTCTGGTACTGTTGAAGAGCTGGAATCATGTTTTCTTTTCAGTTCTTTGAGCTTTTTTGAAAAGAAGAAAGGTGAATCTACAAACAAAAAGGAGAATTCTTTCAACAAGAAGCTACAGTATATATTCTGAAACCCAATTTCATCTGCAAGGTTTAAACTTCTTGTTAATAATCAGGACAATCAAAATCACTGACAATGATTCCACTAATTGTTAAGCCATTTCTAGTGTTTTGGCTATTTGCCTTTGAATTACATCCTTCATTTAGTATGGTGGGGCATTATCTCAGAATAGAACCACAGTTGAACCTCAATTACTCAGACTCATGTACTTCTTTGGCCCCATTTTTCAGGAATACTAAGTAGTCCCATTCAAGACTCATAACATTACTTTTTCCCATGAAATAAAGCAGACGTACTGAAACAATATTGACAGTATTCCATACCGATGGCAATTACACACCCACACCGTAGCAGCTTGAAACAAACTAATTTACGTCAGCAATTTTTAGATTGTAAAAAATTGTTGGTTAGCTTTAACTTTAACTTCAGGTATTTTACGCACTGAAATTTTGCCAGTGACAAAGTTTGTTTTCAAGATGAAGCCCTCCTAGGAAAAATACAAGCAATTAAGCAAAATTTCAGCTTGTATGAAACCATGTATAAGGGATTTATTTTTCCACTACTTTTTAATTTAATTTCCACCATCTCCGCATTTGGTTTTCAAAAATACTTCTTATAGTTCCATTTCAGCAGCTCAACAATCATATAAGGTACTCTACAGTGTTCCTCAGGTCCATCAATGAAAATCCTCTTTCCTTCAAACTAATTGTTGCTTCAGAGATAATTAATGGAAAAAATGGAAAAAATTAAAGTATAGATTGATAAGTGTGGCCCTTTTATTGCACACTTTTTTGAAAATATATATTGTGTGTAATGCTCTTGCATATTTTGCTTGTTCAATTTATAATTGCCTTTATCTTGTAAAACAGTGTAATAGAGGAATAATAATAATTACAACCATTTTGTGGTCTATGTTTACATGTACATGTATTCAATCTTACCCGTTAGTTCAGGCATCTGATCTTGTAATAGGCAACTATTAACTTTTGGAGGCTCTGGTCTTTCATTTACTGATTCAGGAGTTCTCTAGTCAGAGTGAAAAAAAATACCACTTCATTAAATCCTGACATAGAAGAGATATACTAAGAAATCTGTGCAATTACCTAGTAATTAAATGACTATTATCTGGCCTGGATAGTTCACCTTTCCTTAGAGCTGGTAACTTTAAAATTTGAAAACACCAGTAACTCTCAGCCTTTTCACAAAATTCCAAGATATTTCCCAAAACAGTGTTGTATAAGAATGTTTACTGGAGTCACTAAGAAAAACTTATCCTTCTGATAACTAAAGTTTCTGGTTTAGTTATCACATTAAATAGGGAGGAGATTTCTGCACCCTTACATTGAAACTAAAAGCTTTATTTTGAAAGAAATATGATTGGACAGAACCTATCAAGGACTAGCTCCTCAAGCAGAGGGAATACCTCTTCTCCTTGCTTCTTAATACTTATGCCCATGATTCGAGAGCAGACTTTTCAACCAATTCTAATTTACCATTAAAAGAAATAACAATTCTATTATGTAAAAAATCTTATTGAATCACCTAGAAAATCTATACATATGCACAGCTATAAAGGAAACTATTTTATTATTCAAACCTCGAAAAGTACATAAAGGACAGAATTCCCCTTAATAAGCCTGTTAATCTTGGTTCCATCCCATACTGTTCCTGAGCCATCCCAAACTGTTCCTGGGTCATCTGATACTGTTCCTAAGCCATCCTGTACTGTTCCTGAGCCATCCCATACTGTTCTTGGGTCATCACATACTATTCCTGGGTCATCACATTCTCTTCCTGGGTCATCCCCTACTGTTCCTGTGCCATCCCATACTGTTTCTGTGCCATCCCATTCTGTTCCTGGGTCATCCCATCCTGTTCCTAGATCATCCCATGATGTTCCTGGGTCATCCCATGATGTTCCTGGGTCATCCCATGATGTTCCCTGGTCATCCCATGATGTTCCTGGGTCATCGCATGATGTTCCTGGGTCATCCCATGATGTTCCTGGGTAATCCCATGATGTTCCTGGGTCATCCCATGATGTTCCCTGGTCATCCCATGATGTTCCTGGGTCATCGCATGATGTTCCTGGGTCATCCCATCCTGTTCCTAGGCAATCCTGTAATGTACCTGGGTCATCCAATAATGTTCCTGCACCATCCCATACTGTTCCTGAGTCATCCTCTACTCTTTCTGGGCTATTATGGAACTCTAATCGTTCTCTGTTATCCACAGCTGTGGCACAGCTTAATCTAAAATTTGTGGTTACATTGAATACATTCATAAGAAAAAACTTAAAACAGAAGAAAAACATCAATCATACAATAGTAGGTTGAATTATGTAAAGAGCACCACTCCATCAGTGTAAGCTGCTATGGATGTTGAACTGCTACACTTAATTTGAACATACTAGTAATGAACAGGGACTGTGCAGAAACCCATCCTCTCCCTGCTCTTAACTTTTCAGAATAAAAAAAAACAATAATGGGTTCGTCAGTGACTCAGTACAGGTTTTCCAACCTGGTAATGTTTACCAACCGTTAAATAATATGCATGCATTGTGATATGCACAAACTGATCTGTACATACTGAACCAAAAGAGGGGTGTCTAGGATTTGTATTTTAATGCCTCATTTTTTAACTTCAAAGTAGCACTGTCTCAAGAAATAAGAAAATTCAGAAGACCCATTGGGGGTTCATTATATTTCCAACATAATTACCAAATTTCACATGAATTTACCAAATATAAGCCGAAATTAAACTCTTCACAGATCAGAACTCAGGCCAAAACACTCTACCACAAAAAGTGACTTGAAATTTTTCAACTGTACATTGTGCTTTGAAAATCAACAGTGGTTTTGAAATTGTTAATGAAGTGACCAGAAAAAGTTGACATGAAGTGTCAAGTGTCTCCTTCCTTCTGTTCTACTCTCAAATCACATTTTGCTTTATATCTCCTCAAGTAGAAAAGATACCAAAATAGAATTTTCAGAAGTTGATACATCTTTTTTTAAAAAAAAAAAAATAAGAGATTTAATTTTCAGGAAATTGAAAGCAAATGATTTTTTTTCCATCTGTGATACCTTAAATACTAGTTACTTTAAATAACAATGAAAACAAGAACAGCATTAAAATTTGTAAAAAACTATTTGGCCATTATTTCAAAGTATACGTGGATTCCCCAGATTTATGTTTGGAAGGATCAAAATAATCTAGGATAATTGCCACAAACCAGTCCCTCCTTTGTATCACTTTATTTATTCACTGTATGGGACTTTAATTCCATTAGCTCCTGTGGGTGACCAAGACAGAATTTATCGAGATAATATCGTGATCAATACAATATCGACCAGACATGTGATAAGAATGAGCAAAAATGTCAATACGGGGATTACTTGCTGACCCAATGCCAATTTTCCTTTCACACCTCATTCCCGCCTGCATAGATATCTGACAGTCCATTTAAGTTTACCTTCCTTTATCTCCTACAATCGGTAACTGCAGGCGGAGCTGTTTCTCCACAATCGTTTTTGTCATGTCCGTGGTGATCGGAATCCTCGTTTTATATTGTCCTCGTTCGGGCTTCCTTAATTGACCCAGTTTACCTTTTAAAAGGTGTACTCTCCCGTTTTCTTTCCGGACATCCCGGTGGAATAATACCATCACTTTTATCAACTTTGATTTTAACCTGCGTTTTGTTGAGCCAGAGTTATCATTCATGAATCTTTTAGGATCTGGCTCGTCGCTGCTTGACACATCTTCATCTACGCATTGAACGCGCTTCATCTTATTGCTGCAAATTAAAATCGAAGATTTCACAAGCCAACATAATCACAACTTCTTGACAACAATGAAGCTATGAAGTAATCTTAGACTTTTCACAGCGTCGAAACCAACCCATATTCACACTTCGTAAAAACAAACTGTGAAGAAATCTTAATTTTTTAGTGAGGAGATAACATACTAATCTACTTCCTTGAAACAAATTTCTCAGTATATAAACCTTGACACTGCTAACAGTATAATTATAACTATAACTTCCTATGAAGATGCAAAAATTTTGGCTAGTCACTGCGTTCCACTGAGAAGATATATCGATAAACACAATCACAAAAATACCAGATGGTTTTTTAACTGATAAAAAAACGCACTCGCACAAGAGAGGTCAGCCTCTTACTTCCTTGATGTTCTGTTACGTTCCGCCATTGCTAGCGTATAGCTCTCCGTTCGATGACATCAAACATTCAGATTTATTTTTAAGCGTATTAGTCTAGCTTAGAGGCCTAAATGATGTTCTTTCCCCCATGAATTAACCATCTAAATAATTGTTAAATATAATTCCTCACATAAATATACACACACGCACGAGGAAGTACAGGGACATCAAATTATGTTGCGCGCGCATCAAATAACTTATTTGAAACAACGTTCGTGACCCATGACACTGTTATGCGTGATGTTATTTTCCAAATAAGTCTCCTTTCTCCCTAACTCCAGAGTTTAATTTTGCCCAGAAATCAGAGAAAGCATTCGAAAGTGCTTGTCGAAGTCGCGAAGAAAGAGAAGCACTATCCGTTAGGGACCACTGATACAGCCAAGGTGTTCACTCGCTAGCATGAATGGGGAAGCTTTTGATGTGGTAGGAATGTGAGGGAGCAAGGAGAATTCGAGCCGAAAATAAATGCATGCATACGCACAACGAATAATCCAGGAAAAATGCATCATTGATGTAGCTAACGATGAGAAAAAAATACAAAACAAAAAATAACAAAAAAAGCTCGAGCATAAGGTTTCCCGAAAAAATGAAATATAACTCATGTACGAAAGATATGACACTTAACGTTTTAGTCAATAAAGTTCTCAAACTTAACACCCAGCCTCTGAGAAATGATTTCCTTGGACAAAAAAAATAGTCTTAGTGTACAAGCTCTCTACTCGCCTCGTTTCTTGCACGGGTTTCCTGATTACTCGGCGAAACTAAACCGACCGCCGCTAAAAGAGAGTACGGAGCCGCGATTTAGTTTACAAGAGTTATTAGAAATGAGCAGACGTTTAATATTTGCTCGCGGATACAACCTTTTTGACCTCTGTACAGAGTATGTAACAAAACATATTTGCATACTTTTCTACCCTCGAGCAAATTGAAAGATACGAATAAACGGATTATTGGTTGATGATTGGTACAACCTTTATGACCTCTGCACAAGGTGTATATCGAACTGCACACACGTGCAAATTGATATGCTCAGAAAGCACCTGCTGAGGAAGTTTTTCATTGATTCATATTTTGTTTCAGAAATGCGTGTACTGGCCGATGAAGAAATTTTCTAGATCGTAAATAGCACCGCGGCAAATACATGCTTTTATGAAACCGAAAAAACTCCGTGGGCTAAGTTTCGATAAATTAACTCCGGATACACGTTAGAAAAACAGAATTGCAGTGGCGAAATGACCGGCAGCCAGGCACGGTCTTAAATGGACTAAATGCCCGGCATTTGAAAATGTTCGGCTGCTGGGCATTTAACCACTGCGCAGGTTAAGTAGTATTTGGCATACTTAATAAGTCCAAGGGATAAGAAATATCGCTAAGACTATTTTGGTAGTTCAGTTAATAGTTAGGTTAACTTCACTTAGACACCTATGCATGTGAAAAAAAAAACCTAAATATTTAAATGACCAGAGTTCGAGGCGATTATCAGGCGTATTTTGAAAAACTATCAATCCCACTCACCTCTTTCTACTCATGCTTTAACGCTTCTGACGGAGCTGACGTCGTTCGCTTCAAATTACGCGTTTATAACTGCCAGACAAGTAATGAATTTCATCCGGCGCAATCTTGAAAGCGAGTTCTTAGTCACTGATTCACGATTGTCGCAGCCAAGTAAGGAATGATTAGGGACGTGGTCGCAGCAACACTTTTACGTAGATCTCTTATCTGAATTAGGAATAAATGAAGAAAAAAAAGTTTCACGCTACGCTGACATATTGACGTACCTAAAGCGTGCGCGACCTCTTTCCGTGCTTGCAACAATCACGAAATTATCGTACGACAAGAGGACTGATACGGTACAAGATCTTATGCAAAAATAAGTTTCCTTTACTCACTTCTTTGCTGATACAACCCTTTTGACCTCTGTACAGGGTATGTATTACGTTTTGTCAAAGAAGTGTTGTTTTACCCTAAGAAGGAAGTAATGGCCTTCCCAAATATAAATAAAACGAGACTTGAGTCAGCGATGTTCATGTTTACATTAAGTCTGACGCGGTAATTTGATTTTAACAATATTGTCATGTGAGAACCCGTCAAATATCTGAGAATTAAATTACAGACCGCAAATAGGTGGTGTAAACAAACTCACAGGTAAAATGGACTTAGCACTACTGCGGGATAAGTGAATTTCATTGTTTAGTCATGGTACTTTTCAGTTTTCAGTGCTATGTTTTCGTGCTTTCCACTCGATTCGTTCGAACTTCAGGAAATGAGTTGTCCCACATACAAAACATGGAGCCACTTTCCCTTTGTTCAACATATTATGCATGATGAACATGCTTGCGATACGATAATTTTTTTCCTGATGCTGGAAACTGAAGAATCAATCTCTGAAATTGATAGCCATCACATTTTACAAGCAGCGTCCGAGCTGTGATCGTGTAATTAAACGGTGTCCTGACAATTTGAGCTCACGAGCACGCTGGTAGGCACATGGCTAGTGTAAATTATTGTTGTTTCCATTTTTCGACTTCAAGAGCCATTTTTGAAAGTCCGTTTATTTTCAGTCGAATTCATTAAGGTACAATCTCGGAATTTCACAAGTGAACGATAAATTCGTATCGGCACCTTAATTTAGGAAGGTTTTGTTAACACATCATCAGTTTACAATTTGTGAACCATTACTGTGACCTGCTTGGGTATTTTCTTTTTAATTAATTGAGTCACACTCTCAGAATTTCATGATTTAATTAAGAACGATAAATCCCTATATGCAGCAAAAGTGAAGCGCATTTTAAACTTTCCATACGAATTTAGGAAACTATACTTAATTGACTTTCGATAAATTGGCCTAACTCGTTGATTATTTTATTATTTTGTAGCCCCTAAAGCCCGGCTTGTAACTCTGAAGGTACTGAACTTGATATATTTGATACACAAGGCACCCTTCAAGGAGGAAGGTTAGAATAAAATTGCTTTTACGACCGTTTATTGCACCCGGTTTACGTATGTAGATAATTGCGTAAAAAATAACTATTATACAGCTGTATTCAGAAGCATAGACATGTTGGTAATATGCTTCTGCTTTATTTTTACTGTATGGGGTTTCTTTTTATGTAACATGTATCCAATCCTTTGATTTCCTCCTTAACCTGCCTGCAAATAATTAAATTTTATGTTTTGATTCAAGTGAGAGAAGATAAAACGGAAGTGTTGCAGGCCAGCTCTCTTTCCAGATTGAAATCAGGTGAGAACATCAGTAAACCAGTTGATGTCGTATGCTTCTCCAGAATCTTTAATTTTATTGTCCTGGTTTTTTTCACAAAGCCCCTTTCATATCTCTGTGTGCCAGCTAATGATTAAAATCTCACTGAATAGATATGCCATATTTTAGTAGCATTCTCTTTTCAACCATGTAAAGAGATATTACACATTTCTTTAACTAAAATATGAATCATGAAGTCAACTTAATTTCGATGAGTTTGAAACTTCATTGTACATAGGAACACTTTCCTGGAGTATGTTACATTTATTCACTGTCTTTCTGGTTCATATGATTACCAAATGTGTTGCAACCCTTTAACTCTCAAGATTTCATCAGTAATCTTCCTTACTGTCTGCCATACAATTTATGTGATGTTGTTTTGTAGAATTTGGAATTGGATCAACCAATAATCTCCTAATTGATAATTTTCTGTATTCTCATTACTTGTCTGCTTGATATTGTACTGATAGTGTAAGGAGAAATTCTGTCTTGGTCACCAGTGGGAGTAAAAGGGTGAAAATGGGGGATATCACTTATTATGATGATTAAAATTTTCTTATCCTTTCAAGTGTAACAAAAAAATGTGATAAGAATCTGATGTTATGAAATAATGGGAAAACCTGTTGCTAGTAGCTTATGTCTGTAATGGTTAAATGTTCATGGGAAATGCTTTTCTTTGAAAGCGAGGATACAGAAGTTTTAAAAGCTGATAGAAATAAGCTGTTTGCAAGCAATGAAGAGCAAATTGACAATCATACCTTACTGCTTGACATGCTTCACTCAAACATGTCAGTTGTGTGTACTTTAACCATTGTAGAGGTGTATAATTTTATAAATATTTATGGTGTGGCTGTTGTTCTTTGTTGATCTTTAATGTAGCCAAAAAAGCTACTAAAGGCACTGAACTTCAATTTTTTGTATATACAAGGCACCCTCCAGGGTGGAGGAGTAGAAGACCATAGAATGATGTTTACTAGGCACTTGCACTTAGCACAATTATATATTTAAGCAATACTCTTCATATATGAAACTGATTACACAATGTCTTTAACCCTTTACACCCTAACATCAGTATGCATATTCTCTATACCATCCTCTATGCATTTTTAATGTGCTGGCAAGGAGAATTTGTTGAACAATCAAGAGGTTCTTCAGTTGATCATCATCTCCTTTATTCTCATGACCTTAATGCTTGATTCAGGGATGATATTGAAAAGAGAAATTAGATGCTAGTCACTCTCAGGGATTAAAGTGTTAATAACTGTACACATTTTGCATGCTCCTCACATTTGTTGGAAATAATAGATAATGTTGTCTGGAAAGCAAACAAACAAATGAACAGAAGACTGTAAAATGAGGTAAACTGTAAATTCAGTTTACCATATGATAGAAGAAACATCACAGAATACTTATGAAGGGAAACTTTGATTGTGCTAGCTAATTTCCTTTATTGCCCTTCATGTTCTTTATTCAAATAAAATGTAATCAGTTTTAGGGTTTTCCTGCAAGGTGTCAAATTATCAGAATGGACTTGATTCTTCTCAGATGTCAGCTGGTAAAAGATAGATACTAAGAATAGATGTCAATGAGAAAAAGTACACACAATCCAAAAAATCACTCTGAAGTGGTGGTGTGGTTGATTTTTAGAGACAGAAGCAGGAAATACACATTGAGCTTTTTCATTTTTCCCAGTAAGTTAATTTCGATTTTTGATTCTACATTAAAACTGGGTGAGATTAAATTAAATCATACCATCCCTTGTGAAATGGCTTTTGGAATTCCTAGGAATTTTTTCCTTGGAATAAAGGTGTGAATTTTCACAGTAAATTTGGACTGGGAATTCCTAGGAATTCCCAAACATAAAAACTCTGGTTCTAAAAAGCTAGAAATTCACAGAAATTCCAAGTTTATAGCCAACAGGACTTGAAATTCCTACGAATTCCTACGAATTCCAACTCAGAGAACCAATGACTTTCCCTGAAAAGCTGTAAATCTAAAAAATTCCTAGGAATTTCTGGGAATTTTTAGGGAATGTTTAAGAATTACTGGGAATTTTAAGCAAAAATTTGAGGCCAATGATATAAAATAAATACTTTAAATTAAAAAAAACCCAGCTAAAATTCAAGTATTCAATGAAATTTATTTAGAAGCTTAATTAAGGCTTACATGTAAAATATTTTTGATTAATTATTAACATCAACATGTGGTAATATTAGAATGGAATTTGATTTATTTTTCTTTTCTTGAAAACTTCATACGGATTAATCCTCAATTAAAGCTATTCATATGAAATACTCCTAACCATTCTTTAAATTTGGTTTGACACAAATTGTGAATAAAATCTGTTGATTCTTTTCCATAAAATACAATATCTTAAATTATATTTGAAAATCAAGCACTCTTGGGAGTGAAGGGGTTAATTACAGACAAATAAAATTAATTTTTTGATTAAAATCTTGTTGTAACTGTAACAAAAAAATAAAATGAAGTTATCCTAAAGTGCAAACTTAGCTGCTATTTGTATTTTTTTTCCTGGGCTCACAATCAGTTGGCCTTTAATGAGGTTGTCTACAAGAAGCTTGACCATTTTGTATCTGGATTCCATGACATCTGAATTTGAAAAAAAAATATATATATATATTTAAAGCTCAGACCAGGCCTTTAAGATGGCTATGAGGAAAAGGGCATTCATTGGATTCTCAAATTGAGAAATCTCTGTTATATTGAGTGACTTTTATATTGGAGTTAGTACATCTCTCTCATAGATTTCACTAAAAAAGGGCTGAATACATTATTTTGTTTTTACCAAGGAGGGCTTCTTTATGTAATAAGGTTTGTTTAATAACAGTTCCTATTATGAATCTTGAATGTTCCCAAACGTGACTAGAGGAATCTTGAAACCTTACTGATAGGTTTATTTCATTGTAAAGCATAAGCTTAAGAAACTGCGGCATGCAAGTGACCGATTCGATTCTCAGAATTATTCTAGTTTCAGTTGCGCCGAGCGTTATGTAAGCTTAATTCAACCCGCTACATCTATTATTTTATAAGATTTTGATCACGTAACAAATATCGCAATTTTTACTCACCACAAACTTTCAAAATCGTAGCTTTACAGATGACCACTCGACCCTTGTTTTTACCAGTCAATATGTCAACTGTTGTCCCTTCTTTTAACTCCACGGCGCCAACGACTTTCTTTTCTTTTACAACACACACGCTGTTCTCGTTTTCCCATTGAACCACAATAAAAGCTATCTTTAGAAATGTTATATTAAGCAAAACAGTTGAGAAAAACGATCAACCGATGAAAAGTACATTCAAAGATGAGCGCCAAATGGAGTCTTCTTTGTTTCCGATCACGGGCATGATCACGTGGATCTTTTAGGACTTGTCATTGGCTAGCAAAGTGAATCCGCTGGCTTGCCGATTGCAGTGTTAGGACATAGTTAATGGATGGAGAAGGAGAGGCGTATAACTTTATTCTGACTTCTCCGACCGGTTCTCTACTTCTAGACGATGGATACCTTGGTGATACAAATAATGATGTGAGCTCACTCTTTGTAGAAATAATCGACAAGAATCGATCGTGTTACAAATGCACGATTTGTGGCCGAAAGTTGTCGAGGAAACAAAGACTCGAAACTCACTTGAGTTGTGTTCATGGCAAAGGTGAGAAATAGCACAAGCCAATCACAGTTTTGAATGCGACTACAAATCGTCTTTTACCCTCATATTTATAAAAGAAGGATACCACATTAGGAAGTATAAGAGATACATAGATGATCCCATTGTACCAGTACCTAAATCTACAAAGCTTGACCGTAGCAAGCGTTCAGCAACACGTTCCAACACCGCCATCTCGATTCCTCAGTCAGTCGTTTCCACTGAACTTAAAGCAGTAGTGACAACAGAGTAGAGTGCGTCTTACAAAGGAGAAACATTTGTACAAGAGACAGAAGTAACTATATGTGATTACAGAGGTGCGTTGGAACTCTGGTCCACAAATAGTTATGCACTGTCCGAAGTATGAAACAATTTTGTTGATAGCTGACAGACAGAGAAGAACAACAAGTAAACTTTAGAGCTGTTATTATTGAAGTGTGAATTGCACTTTTCATTTTTATATAAAGAATGACTTGTATTTTGCACCAAAAATAAAAAGATGTTTTTTTTTTTTGGGAGATCCAGTGATTGGGACATTTAAGAAATTAAGTTATGAAAGGAAACTTGGTTGGTACTTCTCACTACTAACAAGTCTTGTTGACAAATATTTTCAGATCAGAGTTTCAAATAAAGGAAATTGAAGACGTCATTTAAAAGGTGTTTTTTCTCAATGGGGACATTGACAACCTCTGTCTTGTCTGCATGCCAAATGTTTGCAAAGTGTGTGGATGATCCACAAGTATTGGAACTCTTACAAAAATGTTTTGTAAGAATGAAAACAGCAAAACAAATTACAGCAATTAGTCACGAAAACAGAGCAAAAAACTGAAAAAAAAAAACAGCAACAACAATCATGAAAAAAGAAAGATTAATTAGGTGTTGAATTTGTTTGACTAAGGCATGAAATTTCTACTAAAAATATTGTCAACAAAAAGTCTCTGACAGTGTTTGAGGTAACTGAGCTTGACTGTTCCAAGGTTTTCTAACAAAGGCAACCAGTAATGTAGGTTAGGGAAGTAACTTACGTTGATAACTAACAAAGTTCTTTAAGTGTAGATAACAATGTAATTATTGTTAATTATTGTGGAAGTTGTGTACCAAGGAACAGCTAATGAATGTTTGATGATTTTGGCACATCAGTGAACATGAGACATTAATTTGCATCACAATAAAAATATTTTTTGATCATGGAATCCAAGAGTCCTTTGAAGTTAGAAAGCAAATCTGTGATATGAGTACATATCATATTAATTGGCAATTTCCATTTAACATAACTGACTGCTGGTTCATGAGAAAATCCATATTAATGTAAAGATTTGCTAAAACTTAGTTTGAATAATAAATTTCATGATCTTTAAGTTATAAACATATACATGTATGTATATCTCTTGGTAAGTTTTGTATAGCATACCTTTTAGTGAGCTAAAGTTTTAAGCCTCTGAAATTGCTCCTTTTCTTAAAACCTTCACATTCAAGGTATTGAGAATTTCTTAGAATTTATGTGGACCTCAGGGTATTTAAATTGCCTAAAATTCAATTCCCAGAAATTCCCAAGAGTTAAACACTTCTTAAATTATAGGTAGTTTGTATAGCTGAGAGTTCCTAGGAATTCTTAGGGATTCCAAGTCCTCACAAAACTGGAGTCTTCCTCTCCCAGAAATTCCCAGTAGTTCCAAGCTTTTTAAATCAGAGTTAGTTTGCATAGTTGGGAATTTTTGAGAATTCCTAGGAATTCCTAGGAATTCCCAGAAAACTGGGAATTCAGTTTGCAAGGGTCATTTGCATAATTGGGAATTTTTGAGAATTCCTAGGAATTCCCAGAAAACTGGGAATTCAGTTCGCAAGGGATGCTTCATTATGGTTTGTTTACATGGAAAGGTAATTGCTATTATAGTTTCACAGATGTTTTGATTGCCATTCCAATTAACATTCATAACAAAGTTTCTTTTAACATAGAATGTTTCAAGAGCTTTTTTCCTTTCTCTTCAATACCATTTACTATTTCTGGAGCACAATTAACCCTTTAATTCCCAATATCTCATTAGTAGTTCTCCTTACTGTCAGCCATATAGTTCTCGTGATGTTAGTTTTGAGAATTTGGTTTTGGATCAACTAATCCCCTAATTAGTATTTTTGTTTATTCTCATCACTTTTCTGCTTGATGTTGTATTGATATTGTAAGGAGAAATTTTGTCTTGATCACACATGGGAGTTAAAGGGTTAAGGGAAGCAGGTTATTAAAAAAAATTATAAATTTTCATTTAGGTAATTATTTGAATATGTGAGTAACATTTGATGTTTTCACATGTAACAGGATGTTCAAGCTGAAGATAGCCTCCAAAAGGAGTGAACTCCACTGTAACAAATTGGTGACTAATTTGGAAACTTGAGCACCTGGTAAATACACCTTGGCTTGCAATTCTGATGATTAAAGTTTGCTGGGGTAATTGAAATGTCAGTCCCCATGCAGGAACCTTCCACATGACCTGTACAGTCATATGTTGTGAGATAACTTAGGAAAAATGCATTTGTGAAAAAGCTTTAACATTTGGGTGAAGTTATGGTGGTAATTAATTGACCTTTTTTTGCTAGGATGCATAGGGTCAAATGATTGTAATGTATATCTTTTATCCAAAGGACGATAAAAAGTAAGATATGCTGTGTACAACTCTCTTATTTCAATTTTTTAACCTATTAAGCTAAGGAATTTATGTTCTTGCTTTTTACATTATTTCAACTTTGTATTAATTGTAACTGTTTACCATATCTATTTCTCTGTACCTTAAACCCTCAAAAGTTGAAGTTAGGTGAGTCAATAATCTGATTTCCTTTGTTTGGAATTGTGTGTTTATATAATTTTGATGTGTGAGTTACCACATTGTAACATGTAATATTATTATTTAGATTGCATTAAATACTCTTGCTTAAGCTTTCCTTAATGCATGATGTTTCTTGCCAATGTCCATACCCAAATTAAACATTGATATCTGGAAATGGTCACAAGATATGTGAGTTTTAAGGGTGGGAATCTGGAAAAGCAAGGATCCTCCTTTAATTAGGACTGAAATTAATGGGGGCCCTCCCGTTTTAATTCAAGTTTTTACTTTGACCTGCTTCCTCCCCTGTAAAGGTAAGGGCACATACAGTAGATGAAGAGAACATTTTTTGTATTTTGATCCATGAAAGTTAAATTAATTGGCATCCACATTATTAAAACACAAAAGTTAATAGGTCAAAAAATTAAAATAAGAGAGATGTGCAGACCATATCTTACTTTTTATCCTCCTTTGGATAATTATCCAAATAACATAGTTACTATATCAGTCTCATCACTCTCAATTTCCACGGAGCTTGTGGAAAGATGATATTACCTCAGTATTTCTTTAAATGAAGAAAGGAAAGCCTGCTCTCTTACCACAGATAGTTCCTTTGGACATCATCTGTACAAACTCGGTCTAATTTGTATATGAAGGTGACTGTTCCACTTAAGCTAACCTTAAAATTGGTTGTGAAAATTTCCTAAATCTGTCGTTGTACGAATGTTTGACTCAATTATACCTCACAAGCCAACATATAATAAAATTGAATAAATAGAAACTTGACATTTATTTGTTCTCCTTTTGAGGTTTGCATCAAAATTTCAAAGTCATCTCAGGCTTGAACGACAGGTTTAGAGGAAATCTGCATGTGTTTTCAACATATAAACTCGGGATTATGACTAACTCAAATGACTTTACTACATGCCATAAAGGTACAGGCAGGTGTTGTAAAAAAGTTTGCTCAGTGTTTTCATCAGTACAAATTTCTTTTTCTAAGAATCTTGTTTATCTGGTCTATGCTGAATTCTAATTTTTCAACCAATTTTTCTTCTTTTTTGAATATTCTTAGATCTCCTAGCTATAGTATCAGTTAATATTCATATAATTAAAGTAATTAAATGAAATCTTGCAGATGTATAGCACATTATTTTTTCCTCTGATCCTCTTAACAGTTTATTATCTGTAGGGATTGGTACTGGCTATAAAATTTAAGTCAAATTAAAGTTTTGTGCACAGCCTATGCATCAGATTTATATTATAAAATATTGTATCCTTCTTAAAACTATTTTATCAGAATAAGAGTGAGTTACCAGGCACATTAATAGGGCTTTCACATTGATAGTTTCCATGTTTGAAAAATGTCACTGCCTACTAAAATCCTCAGTTCCTTTGCCCTGACAGCTCAACCTCATCAAAACATTGCCAACAGGAACAATTAGCTAATTAATGATACAGACAAGACAGCCTATTCCCAAATACACCCTCCTCAATCCTGTTAGCTTATTATGGACATGGCATTTCAAACATGGCGTATATGCCACAAATTTTCCATCCCCTGATTAATTATTTTGTAATGTTGTTTACAAGTTGTGCAAAATGGTTGGGTTGAAATATAATACAAAGACTGGCCAGTAGATAGTCAAATGAAAACTTTTTACATATCAGTAAAATTTATTGTTGCGTTTCATGTTAACATGTTGCAACAACTCCAACTTCCAGTATATTCAATTAATGGCAAACATGAGAAAATACCATATAGAACTTTTTAATATAGCCGATAATATCAACTCAACTTTTCAACTAAGGGGAAAACTTGATTGTTGTTTGGAATTGGTTTCTGTGATATGGAAATGAGATCCAGGTATTATCTCAAGTTTTCTTGAAGACATCCACATTATATGCAGTTACAGTAAAGGTTACTGAATTAACTCGCAGAAAATATCAGAAAAGACGTCGAGTATTTCCAGCCGGAGGACAATCATGAAACAAGAAAAGCCGAAAGTGAAAAAATTAAAAAATTACAGGTTCAAACACGAGTTGAAAATTACTTTTCTTTTTAATTGCCTACGCTAAACAGAGGAGGCTGAAACGTTAGTGGAAAACGATGGGGCAAGCAGTCATACCTGGCACCTTCAAGAGAAGATGTAAGAGAAGCCCATACGATTCTGGCGTATTGTTTTACTGACTCACTGTGTTCACGTGTATACACTCCAATCGCAAGGTAGTTTACCGTCGTTTCTTTCAATTTTGCTTCATTTTCCCAGACTGAAATTATAATTCACGCTCAATAGAATATAATTTCAACTGATATGCATATCATTTATCACCCCAAATTAAATTCAAATTACATCCGAGAAGTTTCAACCGATCAAAGCTGGAAGCTCTAGCTCAAAATATATGCACACCAAATTTCATCAAGAAATACAATTACTACTCTAGGCACTTAACCAATGCAGCAGTTTGTACCTCAAAATCAACTATTCAAATCAGAACCTTAAAGGCATGAAAAGTAAAATTGTTAGCGTGAGCCTCAGGCTCAATGCGTGCCTTTTGACAGGAAGACTGCTCCTTATCTTTTTTCCCTGGTGATCTGTTTTAGTGAGTGCCACAGTTTCACTGATTAACTTTGTTTAAGACAATTAAGCTTTTAAAAACCATATGATTTTTATCTCCGCCGTTAAAATGTAAGAATGGAATTATGGCACTGACTGCCTAACAAGACTTTGGAAAATTGTGATTGGCATCTAGTTACTCCGTAAAGTATCACTGATTACTTCACCGACACATAAGTCATGAGAATAATGAAAATGATCACCACCTTAATAATTTGTCAATTTTTAGATGAATTCTCCTTGTCAGCATATGTATAACGAGCAGTATGGAGAATATGCATACTGATGTAAGAGACTGAGGGTTTAAAAGAGGTCTCTGGTGTGTACCTCTCCTTTCATGGTATTTAATCTAATAAGCTCCATGATTAACCGATGCGTTTGGCGTGGACAAAAAATAATGTAAGAAGCACTTATCACTTTATTTAAAAGCGCTTTATTGCTTTTTCAATACAGAAGGGGTAACATTTATATTGAACGCACAGCTGATAAAAGACTTCGTTACGTATGCGCTGTAACTACTGCATCACAACCCCTTCATAGCACTTGGTAGTGAAAGTTCAATTTGATGCAAAGACGATAACTAGCAAGCCCTACAACAATATGTTCATTCTGCTTTTTAATCAAAATAATTTAATTACTGGGGCTCTGAAACGCAAATACTACAAGTGTCCATTTGTGTGTTGGCTTAAAAAAATATTCCCACACAACTAAGGCAAAAGTTAGTGTATTAAAACGAAGTCCTGTAAGAGTGAAGTCCTCAAAGTAATACTTTCTTTGCGTAGTCCAGAATTAGCAGTAACCGCTTTTAACACTGAGCCTTTTGAAATTCGATGAAAAAGACAGGTAACTCGTCAAAGGACGTCTTCAAAACTTTTGGGCAAGCTGAAGGCTATTTTCAGCATCTAGCGGTCAGACGATCCTGGAAATTCCATTGCTCGTCCAAAATCACTTGGGGTCATTCATCTGAAAAAATGAAGTTAAAAAAGTTACTTTTGACGGGGTGATATTGTAAGTAGAAATTAGATGGTAGTCACACTTGGGATTCAAAGGGTTGAATCAATAAAGAGATTATGGAAACAGATTTACCTCGACATTGTCTTTATTAGAGTCTTCAGAGTCGGGTGTTTCCTAAAAACAACAACAAAGGCATGTTACTGAGATTTAAATATTTACCCTCCTGCATTCTTTCAGGTTTACCTGATAGTTCACCGCCACACATTTATACCTCTGCTTAGACGAAGGCATATTGAGATGTGAAGTGCCTAACCCATGAGCAAAACGATCTGATCTTAAATAAAAGTATGCTACTTCAAACTGAGCGCAAGGCAGCCAGCGGTTTTTATTCGCGTTCATCAATCTATGAGTTCCTTCTTTTAATATATTTGTTGCTTACCCTCTCAAACTCCTGAATATGGGCTCCTTCTTCGTCACTTGAAAAGTCAGATTCGTCATCCACATCAATTTCAGTCTAGTGACAAAAACATCTGCGTTAGAGAAATTCAGTTTTGAAGCCCTGTATCTTTAAGACCACCATGTTTGTTAGACTAGTGTGACCACCATGGCGAGGTTAGACTAGTGTGACCGCCATGGCGAGGTTAGACTATAGTGACCACCATGGAGAGGTTAGACTAGTGTGACCGCCATGGTGAGGTTAGACTAGCGAGACCACCATAGCGAGGTTAGACTAGTGTGACCACCATGGCGAGGTTAGACTAGTGAGACCACCGTGGCGAGGTTAGACTAGTGAGACCACCATGGCGAGGTTAGACTAGTGTGACCACCATGGCGAGGTTAGACTAGTGTGACCACCATGGCGAGGTTAGACTAGTGTGACCACCATGGCGAGGTTAGACTAGTGTGACCACCACGGGATCCTTCAAACGGACAGAAAAAACGAAATCAGAAAGTTCCTTTGCGAATTCGATATGACGAGCACCTCAAGAGAGTCCAGTACACAAAATGTAATCTTTTACCTGGGTGGCTGACGCTGTTTGATTATATTCACTGGAAGGTAATCTCTCAGAATATTTGATCATAATATGATTATACATCTCATGGAAATGTGCATTCATCTCCATTCCTTCTTCAACCACCTCATTGTACACTGCCTTGATAGCGTCCGAGTCACGGTGGAAGTCTAGAATAAGATAGGCACGCAACGCGTCTTTAGTGAACATGCAGAGCGGGGCTTGTTTAAAAATACCTTTTCCTAGATTCATGACTCCCACAAGAAGCGCATGAAACGATTTTTGGCTGAAATTAATAACGAGAGATTTTTGCATTTAAAACAGCCCTAAATGTTTAGCAAGCTGTACAGCAGCACAAATCCTCCTCAATTTACCAATCACAGTGCCTAGAGTTCCTAAGAGCGGATTTAATAGGCTGTCTTTTTTGTTACCTGTTGAGATGTTGAACATCAAATTTGACGGCCAGGAATTTCAGAGGGGGACACCGTTGAGCCTGGTTTACACTCTTGCGAGAAACACTTTTTGGGCAATGCTTATCACTTCTTTAAATGAAACTGTTTCACAAGCTAAAGGTCACTTTCCTCGAAGTTTATAATTGATATATCCTTTTCGCATGTATTAAATTGACCTCCATCTCCTTACCAAACAAACTATGAAAAATATAATTTAACCCTTTACTCCCCCAGGTGACCAAGACAGAATTTCTCCTAACAACATCGATACAATATCAGGCAGGTAGGTATGAGAATAAAGAAAAATATCAATTATGGGATTATTACTTGATCCAATATCAAATTCCCCAAACTAACATCATAAAAATTGTATGTTAGACAGTAAATAACATTACTAATAAGATCTTGGGAGTGAAAGGGTTAATACCAAAATAAAAACTGTTCCATGAGCCACATAAAAGGCAACTGGAAACCCGACTAATCCTTCCACTGCCTAGGTATGAGGCTCAAAAAATAACCATACATGTCATTTTTGCTGACCATCAAACACTTTGCGTTAAGTCAGGGCCATACCTCCTAGTTAGATTTTTTTAAAAATTCTCATAACTGGTTTGCCAGACATTGTTTAAAATTGTACGGGAAATTCATTTAGTGAACACTAATAGAAATCAATGTTCTTTTCACTCACCATGAGCCCTTATCAGATGAAAATACATCTCTTTGGGGCTGACGTTGTTTTCCTTCAAAAATTCTATGGCGTTCAACAGAGCTTGCACCTAACAAATCAGATCATTAAAACGACAGAACTTCTGTTGACTTCAGAACATCAAGTACAATGCCAGCACAACGGTTAAAATCCTCTGGGTTTGGTTGTTCGTAGGCTGATTAGCGATAACTCAGGGTTAAATTTAAGTCCAAGTTTCTTTATTTCTTAGTTTAAAAACCTTTTTGAGAAATTTTTCTCTACTCTTTTGAGAACATTCAGTCATCAAATTGTAAGAAAAAAGATTTGGATCAATATCAGTATCTGGGCAACTGTCCACCTACCCCTCCCCTGACCCAACATTAACCTTAGCTTGTTCTCAATTGATTATTGTTGGGTTAGGGGAGGGGTCGGTGGTAAATTGCCCAGATACTGACATTGATCCAAAGATTTAAATTGAATTTTCTTTTAAAGCTTCCAGATCTGAATCAAATTTCACACTAACCCTGGGTTATCTTAACCCAGCTTTGAACGACCCGGCCCTGAACAATTCCCTTGAGGTAACAGTTCAACATGAGAGAAATTCTGCAGCCTTAGCACAGTCTGTCAACAGTGTGCCTATTATGATTGTTTGCCCTAAAGGAATTTGATCCACTAAAATTTTGTGTCCCGACGTTCGGTAACCCTTTACTTTTAATCAAGTTCTACCTGTTGTTGTGGGGAGATTCAGGTGCTCTTAAAAGCTGTTATCTTGAACTTTTAAACTGAGCAGAATTAAAAAGTTTGCGCATAATTTTAAGCCGCTTCCAGCCCATGGTTTACGAACGTCTATCTTAATTGTGAGGGCATGCAGGATGTTTACCTCTCCTTTCCAGCCGGCGGATCTCGCAGGTTTCAAAAGTGTGTTTGCATTCAGGAACACATCATTTTCCTACAAAAAAAAGTAAATTCATGGGTTTGAGAGACCAAGACAGCGATGACAAGGATAAAATTGATTAAGAACTGGAGTTCTATTTCAATTTCTGCTCTGAGGTTCGCGAGGAGTTCTGCATGTTGAACGTCTCT
The DNA here is from genome assembly GCF_036669915.1 of Pocillopora verrucosa. Taxonomy (NCBI): domain Eukaryota; kingdom Metazoa; phylum Cnidaria; class Anthozoa; order Scleractinia; family Pocilloporidae; genus Pocillopora; species Pocillopora verrucosa. The sequence goes on along the minus strand of NC_089324.1, from coordinate 15,687,138 downwards.
CAAGGCCCAAGATCTTTTCATCAGCATGACGTGGAAAGGTAGCATTGTGCTTGAAATAGAAACGAGGACACTTAACACCACGCTTGATCGCGCTTGTTCTCAGACTACGCATGAGTTCGTGAATTCATTCTGCTATTTTGCAGAGGACAACTAGGAAATTGTAAAAAAAGATTAAAAGGACCTGAAAGGCTGGCGTTTTGGTGGTTAAAACGTCCATTGCCGAGCTGAGATTTTTTCGCCCAGTCCCTTTCATCTCTTTCCAACTGGGAAGAACAAGGACAGTCCTCCTACTAATACCCATCAATCTTGACCCAGGGTGTAGCCAAAGTTAAGTGGTCGATATTGATAGATCTTCTCAGAGAATGACAAAGTGAAACGAAAAACTCACCAGCATGAGTTTCAAGGCAAGATCCGTCTTTCCAGCATGCACGCAAGCAAATACTAGGCCTCTGATCATTTCTCGGGCTTCGGTGGGAATTTCAACTGCTTTCACAGAATGGTGAAGACAGTCTTCCAAAACTGAATAAATAAACAACAGTAATTTCAATAAAATTACAAAAATGTTAGTAATAATAATTATAATAATAATAATAATAATAATAAATCTTATGATAACGATAATAATAGCTTAAAAGGTTAATTTTGAATGCTCCAGTCATGGGAACTTCTTCCCATTTTCATAAGTAAGAATCCTATTGGGTCTACATATCTTGAACAGTTTAGGTTTTAGTAAATTTTTATTATATTGGTTTTAGTCTTCGTCACGGAGTTGGCTACGGCTCACGCTGTCCAACCATCGTGCTTACGACCTGGACATCCAGATGTTTTATACTGCCATAATAATAATAACAATAATGTTCTATAAAAATCCTCCTGAAATTATCATCATCATCGTTGCTTTTCTTCCTTAGCAGCCTTGCAGATTTCCTATGACGTAACCAAGTCATTATCCTTTTAATGAAACTTCTTGTCGATCTGTATGAATAATTAGGCGCTTTACATGAAGCCATTTCTCACTCCAATACCTTCAGCAGTGGCCAGGTTACTCAGCTGTTTTGTTTGTTTGTTTGTTTTCAAAATGGCGGTACCAATAAACGAAATATTTGCTAAGTGGAAGAAAGTTTTCAAATTATGATCAGGTTATTCCTTTAACTCCCTGAACGTGAAATTCTATTCTACATTTTGTGATGGTGGAGATCAACGTTGAATAGCTAACATACCACTATCAAATTTTTCTGTTTGACCCGTTTTGGCCATGGTGTTTAACAGCCTCAGTGCACTGCCCTGTGAAACAAAAGGACCCTCTTCCTTGGCCTGTCCAAATATTTCTAATGCAGACTTGACATCACCCCTGTGGGAAGAAAAGTTCAAACACGATAGTGACCGATGCAAAATTTTCTACAAGCTACTGAAATTTAACATCTTCCTGAAATCATAAAATGAACGCCAGAGATGAAATCAAGAGCCACAGAAATAAAGATAAATTTAATTTTTTTTCAGGTCACGAGTAAGTATGACACAAACAGGAGAGAAAGCACCCTTCATTGAAACAATTTTCACCTGAGTTGAAAGTTACCCAGGACTTCTTTGCTCCTACTTTGACACGCTCTGTGACTGGCCCAGAACACTGGCGCCTTTCTCAACCAATCAGATTTAAAACTAGAACCAACCATGACTTGATCACTCGCGTTTTCCCGCGCTTTTGATAATTCAACACTTTTTTCCTTGAGTTCTCATTAGCTCCTTTTGATATTTTCCTCTCTGATGGCTGTTGCATCAACCCTTTACACCCTAAGATCAGTATGCATATTCTCCACACTGTTCTTTATACATTTCCTAAGGTGCTGACAAGGAGAATTTGTTTGCCAATCAAAAGGTTCCTTCCCTGGTGATCATTTCCTTTATTCTCATGACCTTAATATGTGATTCAGGAGTGATATTGTAGAAGAAATTAGATGCTAGTGACTCTAAGGGTTTAGAGGGTTAATCTACGTTTAGTTTTTACGACACTCCATCGGAATTTTATCTGATGCTACCAGAGTCAACTCCCAAGCTACAGTACCAGGCGTCTTAGATACGAGCCTCATCAAGCCTCCTTAACTAAACGGTATAAACACACCATTACGAAGAAATTCCAATCTTTTATTTGACCTGCTGATCCCTTCAAGCATGTGCACTCTGCAGATACACTGCGAATGAAGGCGCATGGAAACAACCAAACAAACAAAAACTGAAGAGGCCAACACGAGCGTACTCACTTCTGGCAGAAAGAGAACATAACCGAGGAGAAGGTTTTCGGAAGTTTTCGCACTCCCTTTTCCTCCATTTCCGCCAGCACCTTCATCTGAGAATCTGTATCACCTTGGAAAAATTAAACCAGAAACCTTACAAACCAAATGAGTCATGAAGGGGTAAGTTTTTAAAGAAACTGTGAAGTTGCTTCTGTGGGGGGGAGGGGAGGGGGTATTACAAGATAATCTGCGCATGACAACTGAGTTGATGATGGAAATAATATTGGCCTTCGCAAATAGTTAAGTCATAGCCTCGGACCAATTTCGAAAACCTGCGAAAAAAGGGGGGGGGGGAAGGGGAGGGGGGAAGAAGGGGTTTCTACTCTCAACTTCAAGCAAGTCCTACCCCGTCCCGTCGTTCTCTACAGTAAAAAAAGAAATATTCTTTCATAACATCGAAAGGTCACTTACCATGAAGTCGGTAGCAATACACGAGTTGATTGTAGACAAATGGAGGCAGATCTTTTTTTGTGGATATTTCCTTTACCCTTTCAAAGTACTCCAGCGTTTCTGAAAGAGCATACATTGAACATATTCCTCATCAAATGGAATCTGTTTTCATGGATATTTCACAAGGCAATAAGCTTTTATAGGCCCCACAACAAAAATGGCTCGTTACCCTAGAATAACTGCTTTCAAATCCAACCCTCAATCGATATATTTATTAATTCATTTCCTTTCTTTATTTACTTATTCACGATATTTAGACACGCTCACCCAGCCCAGCTTTAACATTGGTTTAAATGGTGGCTTTTATAAACAATGACAAGGCCAGACCACAACACCGGTAGCTACGTTTCCTTCACCTTTCTAGAAGTGCGTGGGTTCTTTAACGTCAAAATGAAGGAGACGTGGCTTGAACCCTCGACCTTCGGCCCAAGTAAACATGTGCCAAAAACGATTTGAATGTGAATGCAAATACGGGGTCCAACAGAAACGGTAAAGACAGCAAAGAACTTGTCAGCGACCATCATACAGTGTACATGAAGGCCACTGTGGTATCATAAATTACCCGTTACACTCTAAGAATTGCAAAACTGTCTAATTGCATAAGTATTCAATAAAAAAAATTGCTGGTTTTTGTAGAGGAAAGGAAAACCGGACAGCTAAAGGCTTGATAGCGCTTCAGGCTTAAAAAGAAACCAGTTGCAGAAGACATTTAAGAAATGGTTCAGGCTCTGGAGTCAGACCCAGTGCCCCTCTGCAATGTCAACTGTTGAAAGAGTAATCGACCACCGCTTTCACACATTTTAAATGTAAGCTCACAAGTAAAAGGCTTACTTTTCACATCTCCGCGTTCTGCATATGCTTTCATAAATTCATTTGTAACAAGGAACACGGGGTACCCCTCACCATGAATACTGTCAGAGACAAAAAAAGAAGGAAAAAAAACAGAGCATGCCACAAAGGAACATCTCAGATTAAGGGCGAACTCAACAGTAGTTCTAAAATTTTACAACGTGATCATTTATCACCACCAACAATCTGAGCCCTAAGAGGACAATGGAAACACAGCGGTCAGACGTCTGCACATGCGCGAACCTTCTAATGCCTAGGTGGCGTCCTTACAGGCTGTCAGAGCCAAGTTTTCTCCCAAGAGTTGCAAACAACCACACACACAAGGGAGTCAGTGTGTTTTGGAAGCGTACAACTGCTGGTAAAGCTCAGAACAAAACAGTACATCAACAGGATACCTGCACTTTAGTAAACTCTATGTTCAAATCATCACGAGTTTTCCCTTTCCTTACTAATTTTTTCCTATAACAGATTTCTATGAACGTTTCAATTATCTTTCGCCTACTTTTCCGAACAGCGGTAATTCCTTATGTTTTCCTTTTAAATTCTGCGCTGGAAATTGGCGCGCGCATGCCCGACGTTCGACCACTGTGCTCTATAAACTGACGGAGAGGGATGCACGAGATTGTTATACAAACCAGAGAGCAACGTAAAGCAAAACGAATATAACCCTGAGTTACTTTTGACACCAAATTACAACTGAATTACTCAGCAAGATTCTTACTGGACACTTCAGTTTACGTACGATTTGATTTCCTCTGCTTGCTCTACATCACCCGATCTCAGGAAAGCGGTGTAAACAACACCCTTGGCAAACTTCGTCAATCTACATGAAGTGAGAGAGGGGAACAAAAAGAAAACCTTACTAGATTATACACGCATTTTGATTGCTTCTCACTGATGATTTATTGAAGCGTAGAAGCACAGATGACTTCAACATTAACATTTTGCCTTTTTTCATCTTATAACACAGATTAGTTCCATGTTACCGTGGGTCTGCACAGTAGTAAGAACACAGATAACGTCACAGTTTGGTAAGAACATTGTTCAAACTTGGCTATGCTTGGCGTGCAACTTTTGTTCTCCCACTATTTTGATGTCATCTGTGATCTACTGACGTAATCTGTGATCTACTGACGTAATCTGTGATCCACTGACGTCATCTGTGATTCCACTGATGATGGAATCTGTTGTTGAGTTCATTTATAGATATGCATTTTTTTGAATAATTGGTTGGTTACCGATAAAATGAGCAAGTGTCACTATGCTACATGTATTTTAGGTCAGATATGAGCCTTGAAGAATCAAGGGGCTATTTTTGTATTAAACATAAGATGCATGAGGCTTGCATTATAACACCTTTCAGCAGATGTTCCCGAAAAGTGATACTGAGATCTTGAAAGAGAAAGAGAGAGACGGTGAACAGCGCCATACTGGGATTACATATACTCACTTCACCGCTTTGAAAGAGAGTTCCCCGTACAAATCCTTGATCTTCTTTATTGCTTTCTGCAAAAAACAAAATAAATAAACACGATCACCTTATGCATACTAGATAAAATAATTTAAAAGACCTAAAACAGCAGTTCAAAAGAAACAGTGTACTAAATAACAAAATAGGGTGTTAAAATATAATTTGTCAGAGCTAGGAAGGGCTAACGCTCGAAACGTCTGCCTGAGAAAATCTCTACGGAGATGGTCAGTGCGCGAAGTCTTGAGTTTTCTATTTCCTCGCTTAAGAATGATTTGTGAGAAATTTTCAATTTTCTCTCATATTTTGTGTGACAGCGGTTGTTTCTTTGTTTCCCTTTAAAATTTTGCACGGGAAATTGGCGCGGACTAGCTCAAATGGATCCTCTTGTGCATTCCCGGTGTTTCGTGCACAAGTGGTCTAATACTACTAAGCGTAGTGCCACTCCTCTTGGACATGACTATGCATCCCACTCCCGCCTTTACGGTACCAACAACAAATTTCAAAATAAACTTTTTTCAAACCTCGTCTGTTAATCCTCCGCGTATGCCTTTATCGGGACATCTGCCATAAGCCTCAATCAACCGACAGTAATCAAGACCGCTTGGCTCAGTTTCTTCCTAACAACATATAAAACATTCAAGAAAGCTGTAAGGAACGTGGAAAAAACAATGCAAGCAAAAACTCTACATTAAGCTGTTGTTAAACTTTTGCGTTAATATTACTTGCTCTAAGAATCTTTCGTCAATCCTCCATGTAAACTAGCTAAATGGTGGTAAAGTAAAAGTAAGTAACTTTATTTCAACTCGAGTTAATGAGGCTGATTAGACCCCTCGCAGTACATGCTAACATGCCGAGAAAAGCAAAATAAACTAACTAGTGTCTCTTGAACGATCTTGGTTCTGATCTTTTTAAATGTCAGTGTCAGGTTGAAATTGTTTTTTTTCTATGGAAACTTTGGTGCTGCGTCGGTGGGGTAAAAAAAATTCAATATGGTTTTATCAACTGATTTGATAAAGCTGAAGTTTCCAGCGTTAGCTTTATTTGAAGCGTCAGCTATAGAAACTCTCTACAGTGGGCAGCTTACATCTCCAACTCGGTTGGGAAAAAAAATCAGAACACACAATGGAACTTCTAATGGTTTCCTAAAATCTTTATACAGGAGGACATTTTTACCACACATTGTCCATAATGAATCCTGTTTGAACATCCTTGATACAAAAAAAGGTATTTTGACATAAGGCTACAGTCGAAAATACCTTGCACTCCCAGTATTTTGTAAAACTGAATTCGAGTACTTCATTAAAAGTAACACATTGACAAAACTTACTGCCAAGAAACCAACTCATGTTTCATACCTTGAGCTTATCGAAGCAAAATTGTGCTGCCTCTGCTTTTCCATCAAAAGCCATAATCTACACATGTCAAATAAGAAAGAGACTCAAAAGCCGCCGATGTTCTGTTCACAGTTTTACAATTCTGTTTATTCTATACAACAGAAATGGCCTAAAATAAAAATCGCGGAATAACATCTGGCCCACAAACACCCTCTAATTGTTGGAAATGCAGCACAAGCGTTTCTTCGCCTACAAGAAAGTTTAAGACCTTGCGCGAATGACCACTCTGTCTTCAAGGCCTCAATTTTTATGCGGTTTCTTCCTGGGGCTTATTTCCTTATTTCATCACTGAACTCAAATGTTGCCGTCTTTCTTATTCTATCAACGCAACAAACGTTTCTCATCAATCTTGCCGCTGTACTTTCTACATTTACACTGAATAAGAGTGTTTGATTTTCCTCGTGGCTTACCCGTAACATCGGCCTGTACTGATGAAAAGTGAGTGGTACTTCGTACTCCTTCATAACTCGTAGAAGCTGAAGGGAAAAAAGAAAAAACCAACATCATGTTACTGCTGTTGAATTATCATCAGAAACTCCTGGACTGGCTTCCATTTAACGGTTCATGAGATTCATTACAGTAGTACACGGGCGCACTATGGTACACGGCCAATCAGAGACGAGTATTTTGTACAACATAGTATAAATGAACCAATCATCCGCCCTTAAACCTAAAATGCTTACTTCATAAAATTCCTGCGACAATTTGAATTCCGCCAACTGTTGCATCAGCAGTGTATAAGTCTGAGATTCCAGATGATGAGACAGACCCTACAAAGAAAAGGCAGTGTACAATGAGTAAATTCATTCTAAACCTTGGTAAATGAAAAATTCAACTCAAAAAAAAAATGTAGTATTCTATGTCTAATGAGATGAATTGCGAATGCAGTTAGATTGCTTCTCATTCATGATCTATTGAAAACAAATGCATAGATGACGACTCCATTAAAAATTTTTATTGTTCTATGACATAAAACACTTAAATTCCATGTTACCACGAGTCTGTGTAGAAATAATCAATGAAGACGTCAAAATGTGTTGACTTCATCTGTCGTCTATTGCTGAACAGATGAAAGGCAACATGGAATCTATTCAGCGGTTGTTTGTTACGTTTTTCTTTGAAATTTTGCGCAGGAAATTGGCGCACGGCCGACCAGAATTCATCCCTGTGCGCATGCCCGGCGTTTTACCGCCGTGCTATGAAACCCTACTGAATGACCACTCTGGTGAGAGCTCCTGGGCAATACTTTGCTGTTCTACTATTCAATTTGCTTAACAAGGTAAAAAGTGTAAGTCTGTGGCTGACAAAGTAAGACTGTTAAAAAAAACCACATGACACAGCTGTTCCAGCCATTATGTCATAACTAAACTTTAATTTAACTTACAGCTTCTAAAATAAGTTTCACAAAAGTTGCATCTTCCATGGCTGAATCAGGATCTGTTTGCCTTAATCTTTCCAAGATCCTTTTCGCTGAAATCAGTATAAAGAAAACTTACGGTTTATAACAAGTTCATCATTAAACATGGCTAAAAGTTGGGGTGATATGAGGAATACAGCGCTCAAAGGTAAGTTGACAATCTCGACTCGATACTCGATCCTCGATTCTATCAAGAATCGTGGACCGAGAACCGAGGATCGAGAATCGAGAATCGAGGTTCAAGAATCGAGTATCGAGTATCGGGTATCGAGGATCGAAGATCGAGAATTAAGGATCGAGACGATCGAATAACTTTAAATTATTGCAACGATTTAATTATCACACGCAAAACAATAGCAAAGGACAATGCACTTGACACGCAGCTATTGTTTAAACAAAGACATCGCAGACATGAAAATATTTTCAAATTATTTCTTGAACTCTACGAAAAAAGCTACAAAATTTTCACTAATTTAACTAAAATAATTCAAAAGTTTAACTTACTTGCTGTAATATCCTTTTTGTCAAGCATCTCAAGAATCTAAGAAAAGGAAAGTTTAAGAGTAAAGGATTGTAGTAATTCAATAAAATGTCAGTGTAGCAAAAAGATTAGATCCTCGTCAGCTCTGTTGAAAAGCTTCACATAACCTTCTTCGGACCTGGCATGGTTAAAGTTCAATTGCTTTTGCTCAACACTGATTTTCTGAGTGAAAAAAAAATGTAGATAAAGAGCCTTTTGTCTGAACGGTAAAAACCTGAACCAAAGAAATCACAAGGGCCAATCAGAAGAGCATTTGCCAGCTCTGATTAGACAGTTTTAATTTAAATTATTTGCTTCAATTACTGCAAGAGGAATTAAGGAATCCACTGCCATTCCAGATTTTATTAAGAATACAATTTTCCAAAGTAACCATACAGTATAGCAATATCACTTATTTTTTACCTTCACTGCTTCTTTAGGATCAAATGCTCTAGACAAGGCAAAAGTAAAAATATACAAAAATATAATGAATAAAAAACAAATTAAAGATAATGTAACATTTAAGTTTAGTGAGAATAGAATGAACATTTGTATGTAGGCAGCATCAAAGTACACGACTAGCATTGTGTAAAACCGGACAAACACTCAGGGTCTTCAAAGAACTGAAGAGAATGTGCTGCCTTGTGCTGACATCTGCAAATGGTTAGACATTCTAGTCTTCTTGTTTAAGGACAATAAACCATAAGCTCCGTCTCCTAGATCTTCTATGTACTGGTTAGCAGGCGATGTTAAAGAACCCACCCACCTCTCCCAAAGAGCAGGGAACGTAGCTGTGGGTTCATGGTCTGGCTTTGTAAACCAGTTTTAACCCTTTAACCCCCAAGATCTCATTAGTTATTCTCCTTACTGTCTGCCATATAAATTTTATGATGTTTGTTTGGAGCATTTGGTATTGGATCAGCTAATAATCCCCTAATTTATATTTTTCTCTGTTCCCATCACATGACTGCTTAATATTGTATTGATATTGTAAGGAGAAATTCTGTCTTGGTCACTCATGGGAGTTAAAGTGTTAAGCCAAAATTGCCAGCCTGTCTAAATATTGCACATACAAAAGCTACTGAAGGCCTCATACGACCTCATACTCTTAAACTTGTACTATTTTTTCCGATACTTGTTCCCAATTGTTAAATTGGCCAAAGTCTGGCTTGAGTCAAGTTAACCCTTAAACTCTCATGAGTGACCAAGACAGAGTTTCTCCTTACAATATCAATACAGTATCAACCAGATAAGTAATAAGAAAGAAAGAAATATATCAATTTAGGGATAATTAGTTGATACAATACTGAATTCTCTGAAGTAACATTATAAGAATTGTATAGTTGACAGAAAGGAGAATTACAAATTTGATCTGGGAGTTAAAGGGTTAAATTCCAATTCTATTAGTTGGTGTTAGTTTGTGTTAATAAAGAGACTTGTGTAGAAGAGATACAACAACAGTGAGATTGCGCTCTTTCCTGTACTGACTGCAAGAGTTTTTAATGCTTTAATTTCCATGAATGACCAAGACAGAATTTCTCCTTACAATCAATACAAAATCAAAAACACATGTGATGAGAATAAAGAAAAGTATCAGTTAGTGGATTATTTGTTGATCCAATACCAAATTCACCAGAGTATCATTGTAAGAATTGTATGCCAGACAATAACAAGAATTACTTATGAGATTTTAGGAGTGAAAAGAAGTGATTTACATGTAACTCTCCCTACAACATCCACCCACCATCCAGCAAACAGGTAATGAGAGTTTCCAAATGTATCAGGTAGAAGTTGTTATCTTGATCTAACACCAAATTCTTGCAACTAATTTACAAAGAAATGTGTTGCAACAAGAGGGGAGAATTAACAATCAGATCCTGGGAGTTAACGGTTAAAACAGCCACAAGCCAGCCAGGCGAATAATTAGAAGTTCATTTCCGATGAATGACCTTGCCAATTTATGCACAAAAAAATTCCTAGTTACATAACTTGAGGGCCACTTTCTTGAATGGATCTCAAAACCGAAAAAATTGCAGATTACAATCAATAAGATTCCTTCTGCAGCCATAATGTACAGTAATATGCAGCATATTTTTTTCTCTTCGTTCAATATTATTGTGTTTCACTTCAGTAATCATATCCACCTTCTCGTGTTACGGTTTTTTGGCAAAATTTACACAAATAAAAGCTTCAGCATAAATGTCATTCCAAAATCATTATCTGAGACATACTTTGATAGGATATATCCTTCAAAAGCCATCGCTATAGCTCCAAGATTGACACCCTCTTTCTCAGCTAATTCAACTAGAACAAAATAATATGACTTCATATAAGTTAAAGGGCAACATAATATGATAATAATTAGAATAATAATCATTATTCATGTAATAATAACCCTTTACACCCCAACATCAGTATGCATATTCTCCATACTGTTCTCTATACATTTCTGAAGAGGCTGACAAGGAGAATTTGTGTCACAGTCAAGAGCTGCTTTTGTTGGTGATCATCTCCTCTATTCTCATAACTTTCATGTTTGATTCAGGGATGACAAAGTAAGGAGAAATTAGATGCTAGTCACTCTTAGGAGCTAAAGGGTTAAGTAGGAGTTGGAGAGACACTGTGGCCTGATGGTCAGTCCACTGGACTTTGGGTCAAGAGGTCTGGGTTCAAGACTTACCTGGGTCAATGTGTTTTGTTCTGGAGCAGAACACTTTTACTCCCACAGTGCCTCTCTTCACCCTGAAGTGTAAATGGGTGCAGGCAGGGTGGGGGGGGGGGGGTAACCTTGTGATGGACTAGCATCCCATCCAGGAGGGAGTAGTAATGCTCCTGGTCCTACACTGTAAACCTAGATAACCTCCGGCCTGGTGGACTAACAAGCTCGCAAACAGACTTTACAAGTAGGAGTCATTTCAAACCTCAGTATGCTTTCTCTTATAAAACACATATATCTGATATTAAATCACATATTAGCAGGTTTTATATCCCTTTTTTACCCCTGGTTTCAAGAGCTAAGCCTCCAAGAAAACCATTTCTTGACTGAAATTCTGTTAGCATCATAAAGTGCCATTCATGTGCATTCCCTGAAACTATCCCTCTTCAGTAACAGTATACTCACTGGTCTTTTCCACTTTATCCAAATGACCAATCATCATAAACAGTTGAGCAATGGTTGTAATTGTATATCTGGTGGTAGGCAAACCCTAGGAATAATACAACTGACATTAAATGAAAAACAACTTGACAAATTTTAAGTAAAGATAGCATTCTTATCAGGATTTTGTCTTCAGCAGTTTCATGGTTCCACCTGGTTTCAAAGAGTGCTTAGAATTTTCTTCAAAACTCCTCCAAAATCTGGTTAATGTACAGTAAAGTTTCATTTGATTCGTGTAACACAGTGGTCAGATGTGGGGCATGAGTGAGGGGATCAGTTTTGGGTGCCTATGTGCCAATTCACCATGCAAAATTTCTAAAGAAAACATAAGAAACAAAACCTGTCTAGTAAAATAGGGGAAGGAATATTGAAACATTCATTGAAATCTGTAACTGGGGAAGGCAGTTTACTAAACTTTGTGAGAAAACTTAGCTCTGACAGCCTGAAGGCAAGCCTGAACTAGCCAATTCAATGTTTGCACAGGTTCAAACAATTCAATGTTGTGCTAATGCATGCATTCTTGTACACCTCCTTAAACTTCAAGCAGATGAATGAGAGAAGGCAACAAGAGGGCCACAACTTTGCAACTCCACAGATTAGTGGCTCAGCTGCCGTGTTTCAAAGGTTCAAACTGGGCTATTGTCCACAATACTAGGATTGTACATGTTGTATTTCTGCACAATTACAGTATTTCTTAACACAAACACTGAGGCATTCCTTCAAAATTAATTTCAAATAAATTAATCATCTATTACTTACCTCAGATAAGGTAATTACTGCTTGGATATCTTTTTCACTCGATTCATTTAATGACTCTACATAGTACTTCAAACTACAAGGAAAAAAAGGAACATGAGTTAATGGTCTTACACAATGGAAAGTTTGCCAAGAGAACTAAAAAAACCATTTAACCCTTTAACTCCCAGAATTGATTAAAATGTAACTTCTCCTGATAATATCCATACATTATCTAGCAAAGCTTCATGTAGATAATGTGAATACTCAAACTTGTCAAGTAGAAGTTGCTTTCTTAATCTTTCACCAAATTTTTGTTACCAATTTACAAGGAAGGGTGCAGCAGTCAAAGGGGGAGAATTAACAATTGGATCTAAGGAGGCAAAGGCTTTAAAAAGTAATGAATGATTTCCAGTTTCACTAAATGACCTAACAAGCCAACTTAACCACAACATTTGCAAAGAAGCTGTAAATAAAATGGAAAATAGATGAAATTATACATGTCTCTGTTTTGTAAGAAATACATTTGGTAGTACATTACACTGTATGTAGTTTTGCTACATGTAGATACTGAAGCTACTGTTAGGAACCTAACCCTTTACACCCTAACATCAGCATACAAATTCTCCACACTGTTCTCTATACATTTCTTGAGGTGCTGACAAGGAGAATTTGTTTTACGATCAAGAGCATCTTTAGTTGTTGATCACTTCCTTTATTCTCTTGACCTTACTGTATGATTCAGGGAGGGACATTGTGAGGGGAAATTGAATGCCAGTCCCTCTAAGGGATTTAAGGATTATAAATAATTTTGTAGCTTTCAAATGGGTCTTGCTTGGCTTTCCTAAATTAATTTTGCAATTTTCATCAATGCTCTGGTGCAAAATAGTAGAATTCCTAATTTTGATAACTGAGATTAATCTGGGGCATTTTAAAGCAAATTGTAGCAGTGAGAATTTGATATAGACATGGGCCATACTTGGCTTCCCTGAATTCATTTTGCAATTTTCATCATTACTATAGCCCAAAATAGTAGAGTTCCTCATTTTGATGGCTAAGATAAATCTAAGGCTTAAGTGAATTTAAGCTGTGAAAATTTGACGTAGACATGGGTCATACTTGGCTTCCCTGAATTCATTTTGCAATTTCATCATTGCTATTGTGCAAAATAGTAAAATTCCTCATTTTGTTGGCTGAGATAACTCTAAGGCATAAGTGAATTTTAGCTGTGAAAATTTTGTGTTGACACTGACAAGGAATAGATACCAGTATGTGTATGTTAATTTAAAGAGAAATCACTTTTTCCTCACTCTTAGGAGGGAAAGGGTTGAAGTATACTCACATTTTGCCATCTGGTGTTAAACCATGCTTCATCATCAGTGCACAGACATCCTGTGCCCCTGAATAAACAATGATGACAAAAAAAAAAATGAAATATGTACAAGGTACATTCATTTGTAAATGTTTCATATCTGTCAATAGCAACCCTTAGAATTCTCAAACATCCCTTTTGCTTTTGGTTAACTGTATTTACAGTATTTGCAAAAGTAATGCAAATGATATACTGCATATTTAGTTCTTGGGATCTTTCATCCAAAGTTTGAGAGAAAATTTGATTGAAAATTAGAGGCCTTTTAAACAGTATTTGGTAAGAGCATAGGACGATTTTGTGTCAGATACTCATCGTGAAGTGAAAATCAGTGGATGAAAGGGTCCTATCAATCAATACTGTTCGAAATCAAAAGCCAGGAATTTTTTCAAATTTTGACAGGTGTTTGCATTAGTTTTGCCAAGTACTGTACTTGATAGGACTTTGGCCTTAAATAAACCCCATATAAGGAAACTTACCAATATGTGTTGCCTTGGAATAAATAAATACATGCAAATATTTTGCAAGTTGCTTAGTGTTAGCAATGAGCAAAATGTCCACTTGAAATACATGTACATGTTAACCCAGCAAATAAGGGATTTGACTTTACCACTATTATTTCATTTTTTCAATAAAATAATGAGTTAATATATTGTTATTAGTCAATATAATTATTGTTTGCATTTACTTGATATCAGGGAAACATCATGTCTAAGAGACAATTGTCTTTCACCTTACAGAAACTAAGAAAACAAACAAACTGGGAAATACTGATTACACATAGATGTTTCCCTGCATGCAACTCATCCAAGCCCATAAATGAACTTTTATTCCTTTATTACCCATCTCTGTCATATGTACCTTTAGAGTCTTTCCTGTTGGCATAAATAGCCAAGGGTGGGAAAAAGTAATGGTTTCGTACTGGTATTCCCTAGGTAAATAAAAAAAATAATAAAATGTGTTCAGACTTGGTAACTTATCTACTGCAATACCTCTCCAACAATGATAACAACCCTTTTGCTTCCATGAGTGACCAAGACAGAATCTCTCCTTACAATATCAATACAATATCAACCAGATAAGTGATGAGAATAAAGAAAAATATCAATTTGGGGATGATTAGTTGATCCAATACTAAATTCTCATAACTAAATCATAAGAATTATATGGCTCACAGTAAGGAGAAGTACAAATTTGGTCTGGAAGTTAAAGGGATAATTATTAATAACAATAATGATAATAATAACAGTAATAGAAATGATGATGATGATGATGATGTAAAGAAAAGCACTTTGATAATGATCATAAATAAATAATAATAATAATTATCATTATCACTAAATAGTAATAATTACGATAACAATAAGGACAATTATTGCACTAAAACTAAAAATGGGCAGAATATTAACCCATTGACATCCGATGCGCCCACAAATAAAACCCCTCTGAAATTCCAATGCGCCCTCATGCGCCCTGTCAGAAATGGCTTGTTTTGATTGGCTGTAGCTTAGAAACAAAACTCCCCTGGGTATTGAAAAGCAGTGAAACGTGACATGCAAAAAATAAGCTTTCGTTTGAGACCAAACTCACTATTCCACGTTTACCGTGCGATTTTTGACAAATTTTTCAAAAATATGTCGTGGTCTTAGACATGGCTTCTGGAAGAATTGATGAAAGTTAATTTTCATCTGATGAAGAGCAAGAAGTCTTTGCTGGTTTTATCGTCGAAGAAATTGAAAAAAGCGACAAGCTCGTCAAGCACAGCATGAACAAAACTTACTTCGCAATGTGGATGACGAGATGGAAGACTTTTTCGACCTACGGTCGCAAGAAAGGGGAAGCGATTCCGATGTTGAGCTATACGCTAGTGAGGAGAAAGAAGAAAGCGACGAAAGTAGTGATGAAGAATCTGCCGCAGAAGAAAGCCAACCAAATGCTCTTCAATGGTCTAGCTAATTGCGACAAATTAATGTTGAGGAATTCTCCATTCGTCGTGGCCCGACCAGAGATCTCGGAGAAAATGCAACTGCCAAAGATTTCTTCAATGTATTTATCGATGATGCTTACATTGACGAAATCGTCCAATACACCGTTGCGTACGCTCGTTCGAAAGGGGATCGATCGTTCACATCTACCCAAGCGGAAATTTCAGCGTATCTCGGGCTAAACATTCTCATTGGAATCCATGAACTTCCTCAGCTGGCAATGTACTGGGATTCTGACGAGTTTGTTGGAGTTGATTGCTTAAAAAAAACGATCCCAGAGCACCGCTTCATGACTCTGGGGAAATATTTACATCTTGCTGACCCGACCGCAGAAGACCAAAACAATCTCCTCTGCAAAGTTTGCCCCCTTGTAACTCGCTTGGAGCAAAAGTTTGCCTAAGCGAAGAACATATACGCATTGTTCAAAGTGAAACTTTTCATTTAGGCGTAAAAATTGGTTTGTTCTTGCTCATGACTCACAAAAAGTAATTTTATAGCTGCGCCTTGTGACGTGTCGCGATGTCGCTATGGCGGGCAAATTCAAAATTGACCCGTGTTAGAAAGTTTAGGATTCCTTTTGTTGAGGAGAAATTTGCGATCTGTCTTTTGGTGTTGTATTTGAGGGAAAGCTTTTTACATGATTCTGATGGAGTAAGAGTGCAAAAGAGAGTCATCATACTGATAAATACTTTCAAAGCTGAAGGCAACCTTGCCAATGACTCGCTGTACATCATGAAGTTGAATCCGTTCTCTAGCTTTAGAATTTTTTTTGAGAGAGCCTGATGCTCAAGTTTAAAATAAAATTTGACAGGGGGAAAGTATATTATTTCATATGCAACTTTGTGCAGTTTCCCTTCAGTAGAGTGAAATGAAGACATTAAAATCTTAAATTATCTTGGCAGTGGTCTGTGTATTCATTGTGGCAGCCATTTACTCTGGAATTTCAGAGGGTGGTCTGAGCTCTAAGGTGTGGGGCTCATTGGGTTAAATGAGTAAACGAATTGGAAATGAAATAAAAAACTTGCCTTTTCTAGCATTTCTTGCAAGAGGACAACACTTAGTTCTGAAAAAATAGAACATAGTGGCTATTTTTGAGTTACATGTAAAAAAATTAATGTTCTGTTGAACAAAATTCCAAGGGAAATTTTAAACATTGTGTGATGTGGCACTGTAAATAAATATACTATTGGTGCATGTTTACTGTGTCACAGGAAAATCAAACATAAAAATGCTTCAATCAAAATTAATAAAAAATAAAATTTTGGAATGAGTTAAACTCTCACCATTTTGAATTTTCGTTCAATTTTACAAAGCTGAACATCACAAGAAAGGAAACCTGGTATTTTCTAAAATTAGACATTGGAGTTCAGAAAATTCTCCAGTTTTCACAAAGATTTTCAAGCTACATTTTAAAGACAGAAAATATAATCCACTAAGTATCCACTTCACCTGGGTTTCTAGCATGGTAGCTAAAGTCCAATGCTTGTTCATACAGTTTCTTTGTTTCAAAGATGCCCAGCCTTTCCATTTCACGAATGGTGATCATGATAACATCCATTCCCTACAAAAATCAAAACAGAAATATATTTCAATTAACAAAAGTTGAAATTAAACAACGCATTAATTTTATTTAATTATAATGTGTTTTGGTTGAGTGTTCACAGCCATTCCTCTTAAATAGAACCTGCACAGAGTTTTTTGTCAAACTTTACCTATCTCTTGTTTATCTTGTATGAAAATAAATCTCGAAAAAAATGAGTCCCTGAGCTTGTTCAGGGGAAGTAGTACCTTGTAGATAATTGATTGTACACAAAATCACAACACCTCTATTTTTTTGGACTTGCTAAATTCATATTCTGAAAATTGGTCCTTTTCCTCCAATAAGAATTGGGTTTTATTTATTTGATGGACAGAACATCATTGCTCAATTCGAGAAAGAGGTATTGACTATTTATCTCTCTGGTGGCCTCCAACAATCGATAAAAAGCCAGCATTTTTGACATGCCTGCGCTACAAGTAGTTACGTGACTGTGAAATTACATGCAGTAAGGATGTGCAATGCAATACTATGGAATTGCCTTAACCCTTTCACTCCCAAGATCTCATGAGTAATTCTCCCTGTTGTCTGTCATACAGTTCTTGTGATGATAGTTCTGAGAACTTTGTGTTGGATCAACTACTAATTCCCTGATTGATATCCTTCTTTATTCTCATCAACTGTCTGCTTGATAAAGTATTAATACTTAAAGGAGAAATTCTGTCTGTCACTTATGGAATTTAGAGGGGTGACTGTGTACTTACCTGACCAGATAGGATTGTGTTTCGAAGCAAAACACGTTCATTGCTGTCAACCAGAGTTTGACCAAAAGCATTGGTCGGTTGTGGCATGTATCCCAGCAGAAGGAAGGCAGTATTAATCTCCCCTCGGGTTGTAACTGTTATCATAAACTCCCTCAGGTCTGTTGAGTACATAGGTGATTATAATGGTTAACAAAACTACAACAAAATTTTCGGACATCATCACCAGCCCAACTGATAGGACATTGTACACAACATGCTTGTAATTGGTTAGTGTAATAGGACAGTTAAAGGATAGTTAACACGTCAAGCCTGTGCTAGTGGACAGAATGTGTCATGTGCATGCACAGTTGTTTTGCATTCCATTGAGTTAACTGTTTTCTTTTTTAAATGAAAATAAATAACCAATATTCAAATTTTATCATAGTTTTCATCAATTGGTAACAGGACTTCATTTCATCCAATTCTGTCTGTAATCATACTCATGATTGACAAATCACTTGTATGATTACTGACCAAACTGGACTCCACTCAGTCCTATTACCATTATGGGTATGGTTTGATTTTGATTGCTACAAGTGTGTAACCCCTGCTGTTAGAGATGCAGGGTCAACCATTAGTGTGTTGGACCACAAGCTAAAGACAAATCAATAGAGGGGGTGAGTTTCTCAAGGTACTATTGTGCTGCATTGCTCGGGTACAACAAGATAATTTGGTTTTATCAACTGAGAAGATGACATAAAGTGGCCACCAAAGAGAGTTCCTAAGTGTTAGCCCTTCATCAGAGAAAAAGATTTAAGACACAGAAAAAATATCAAAGTTAAAGAGTCCAGGTTTCAACTCTGCCTGAGTCAAATTCGTCTCTCTCCACCCTGGAGCAGTGCATAAACAAAACTGTGTGTACACTTTACTTGATAAAGTGCTGCCCCCACATTTTCAGGTGCAGTTGCTTTTCATGACTTGTGCGTGTAAGGAAATGTAAAGTGTCTCTCAAAAAATAACAATGAAATGCACGTGTATGTATCTTTAGCTAGTTATACTTACTTTTTTCAACAAAACCCATGACAAGGGGTGCCTCTAAGAGCTTTCATTCAAAAAAAAAAAACAAATCACTATGATAGTTGAATACACAATAAATTTAACTAAAAACTGGACTGATTTAAAATATGCATCACACAAACTGAGATATACTTGGAAAAAACATGCAGAATTTTATGCATCACTTATAAAATGCTTCAGACATACATGACTGTGCAATCGAAGAAATGCTTAAGCTGATATTATATACTCACTGTAAAATACAAAACAACAGTCTGGGTTGTTCAAAACAGGATTAAACTCACAAGGGGTTTGTGTAATTTTTTAATTTAGTTTTAAAGCTTTGCAATAATTTTTCTTTTAAATATTTTTTCCCATTAATTTCAAGTCATAATGAGATAAACCCCAACAAAACCTTTAGCTCATTGTTAATCCTCCCTTCTAGCTCGTTGTAAATTAGTTATGAGAACTTGGTGCTAGATCAAGATATCAGCTTCCAGCTGATAAGTTTGAATTTTCCCATTACCTATTTCCTGAATAATGTATAGATATTACTGTGAGAAGTTTCATGTTAATCACTAATGGGAATCAAAGTTGCTCTTTTACATGTATAAAATCTATTTTATTTTTGAATTTCAAATTAAATTTTTCTCTCCCTCTCAACCCTTAACATTATTTTTGTATTCACATGTGGCGTATGTGATTTGACAAATTAGCAAGGTACACTTAAAATCCTAGATTAATGTCAACCCCAGTTCAAACAACCTGAGCCAGAGCTACATGTGTACCTCTTTCATAATTGCAGAGTGTCCTCGCTTTGAAAGTGTATCCAGCAGCACTAAAAATACCCTCTTGTTGGGATAAACTTTATTTTCTTGCATCTCTTGAAGTGTCTATGAAAGGAGAGAGATACATTAATCCTTGAACACTTTTCACCCTAACATCAGTATGCATATCCTCTCTACTGTGATCTATACATTTCCTTAACTCCCAAGATTTCATGAGTAATTCTCCTTACTGTCTGACATACAATTTATGTGATGTTAGTTTGGAGAATTTGGAATTGGATCAACCAATAATCCCCCAATTGATACTTTTCTTTATTTTCAATACTTGTCTGCTTGATATTGCATTGATATTGTAAGGAGAAATCCTGTCTGGGGCACTAATGAAACTTAAAGGGTTAAGATGCTGACTAGGACAATTTGTTTAACAATCAAGAGTTTCTCTTGCTCTTGATGCTTCATTCAGGGTGATGCTGTAAGCAGAGAGTAGATGCTAGTCACTCTTGAGGGTTAAAGGATTAACTCCCAAGATCTGATTGTAAATTCCTCCATTCTAGCTGCTATACATGTTTTTGTAACTTGGTTATAAGAAGTGGGTGTGAAATTAAGATAACAACCTATATTCTCATTATCTATTTGCAGGATAACATATGGAGAAAGGGTTAACCCTTTAACTCCCATGAATGACCAAGACAGAATTTCTCCTCACAATATCAATACAATATCAACCAGAAAAGTGATGAGAATAAAGAAAAATATCCTTTTGAGAATAATTAGTTGATCCAATGCTAAATTCGCTGAACTAACTTCATAAGAATTGTATGGTTGACACTAAGCAGAATTATAATCTGGGAGTTAAAGGGTTAAAGATCTTTCTGAAAAATCCTTGGGTAATAATAATGGAAGAAATTCATAATCACACACAGTTTCTTACTTCCATTATGCCCTCAACGTTTCCAGCTTCTGCATGAACAACTAACAATGCAGTATAACTGTTGATGTCTGGCTCCAGTTTATTCTCCCTGTGAAGAAAAAAAATTTGAATTTGCATAAATTGTTTAATCAAAATTAAAATTGAAGCCTTGGTTATTAAACCTCTCACCCCTAAGGATGACTAGCATCTAACTTCTCCTTAAAATATCACCCAAGGTTGAATCACACATTAAGAACAAGAATAGAGGAAATGATCATCTACTAAAGAAGCTCTTGATTGTAAAACAAATTCTCCTTGTCAGCACCTTATGAAATGTATGGGGAACAGTATGGAGAAAATGCAAACTGATGTTAGGGTGTAAAGGGTTAACATTTTGACAAAATTTTTAGGCTCCAAAACACTGCACTTTGAATCTGTATAGAGAACAGTACCATTAATTGTTTGGTAAAAAGCTTATGGTTCTCAGACCATTTTATATCAGCTGCTTCATGAATTGTGATCAAAGACAAAAAAATAAGTATTTTTTAACTGATTCTGACATTAATGTCTGGCTAAGAAAACATGCATCGTGTCTAAGAGAGTTCCAGTTAAGGGAGGGGAGAGAGTCACAAAACAACGAACCGTTCTGGGGCAAATTTCTTGTGCAAACATAACTCAGTTCATATGATACTTTGGTTTTATCAACTGAATATGATAGTGTAAATTGCCCCCCATAAAGAGCTTCAAAGCTGATATTTCAAGCATTAGCCCTTCTTAAGAGCAAATTCATTTCAGCTTCCTACTCAAATCAGAACATACTTTGTACTTTTCTTTCATTTTCTAATGACAACCAAGCTCAAGAACATTGGATGAAGGAAATATTTACACTTACCTCATGAGGTCAAACACACCCTTGGCACTCTCAATGTCTCTGTAGAGGAAGAAATACAACTGTTGATCAAGAACTGTCAGACCAGATTTCTACCTCAGACAAAAATGTGGATGTCTTTAACCTTTTAACTCCCAAGACCATCATGTCTCCCCCCAGCTCACCAATCATTGGGCCAGTGTGTCTCCCACATAATTATAATAAACATGGCTATCACGTACCCAGTGCGACCATATGCAGTGACAAGAGCTGAATACACTTCCTCTGTGAGAAGCATTTTGGAATCTTTGATATACTCTAACATTTTACTGCAAAAAAAAGTAAAAAAAATTGCTTCACATTACAATAAAACATATTAGCAAATTACATTTTTAAAGATTCACATAATCATCATAGCTTTTATGTGGGTGTATATGGTTCTTTGTCTAAGAAATCTAAGGCACTTTCAAATGAATGAACTAATAGCACTTGTGCTTAGCTCAAGCATATTCCTGACAGAGCTGTGTACTCACAAGGTGCCCTCTACATCTCCTTTTTCTGCAAATCCTTGCATAAGCAATAGCAGGGTTGCCTGAAAGAAAAAAAAACCATACCCAAAATTGTCATATCCATTCAAAATTTGATGCTCATCAATAATTTAGTGTAGATAAAATTCTAATTTCAAAGTTTCTCACCCTGTTGGGATCAACATTCCTCAACTCCATCTCTTCAAGAACTTCAAGGGGATTGAAGATGTAACTGTTTTGAACATACACAGATAACAATGCATTGTATAATGTTTCATCTGGTTGAGTGCCTGTAGAGTAAACAAGGATGCAAAGGTAGTTAAATTTATATTAACCCTTTAAACTCTCAGAAGTAATTAACAAATACATATAACTTCTCCCTATAATATGTGTATGTCATCCAGCATACAGGTAATGAGAATATTCAAACTTATCAGGTAGAAATTGTCACTGGTATTTGGATCTAACACAAAATTCTTGCAACTTACATACATGTATTTACAAGAAAATGTGTAGCATTTGGAGGGTAGGATTAATAATTTGAACTTGAGAGTAAAAGGGTTGATACCATAATTGTGATTTCTGAAAAAAAAGTTTGCAAGATTACCCAAATTATCAAGGTACCATTTATCAACCCTTATTGAGAAAGGTCAAGTTTGTCCAGAAAGAATCTACATTATAGCTAAAGAACAATCATCCAGAGGATAATCCACTATTCCTTGCTAATGTTACATTTTGAAATCAGCTCTACATGTCTGTATAAGACTGGTGATCTCCATAAGCTGAAGGCAGGGTTAGATAAACTACACAATCAAAATTTTTGGTATAATGCTATAATCAGGGAGTTGAGCATAATGCTGGCTAAATGACTAAACTTTTGTGTTTAATACAGTTCTTTACCCTGTGTAATGTCAAAAGTGAGCCTGATTTTCTTGCCTAAACTTTAGAAATTTAAAAATTTTTTAAAAAGTTAACCCTTTAACTCCCAAGATCTGATTGTTAATTCTCCCCTCTGGCTGCTAGTCATTTCCTTGTCTATTAGTTACGAGAACTTGGTGCTAGATCAAGATAGCAGCTTCTACCTGATAAGTTTGAATATTCTCATGACCTGTTTGCTGAATAATGTATGGATATTGAAGGGAGAAGTTTTATGTTAATCACTTCTGGGAGTCGAAGGGTTAAAAGCTATTTATTGAATTATTAAATGGCACATTATGAAAAATGTAGAGCATAATTTTCAGCATAACTTAAGAGTTGACACTCAAAAGCATAATGCCCAAACTTTTCAGCATAATTTATCTGACCATACCCTAAGTTACAGGAAGAAGAGTAAGAAACAGCAGACAGTTACAGTATTTACCTGTCTCAATAATCTTGTCCCACATGTAGTGCGCCAATTCAACTCTCTTTTCGGGTCGTTCATACAATAACTGCGATCCACAATTTCGTATCACCTGGTAAGCTTGTAACGGTGTCAGTTGGCCCTCTAAGGTTACAAAGAACAACTCGCGTGAATTAGGAATTACATAACACACGCCGATAACTGGATCACACATTGCGCTCACGAGCACGTATTTCGTACATTTATCCTTGAGCCGTGTGAAAATGAGGAAAATGATGACTTATGATATACAGAAAAAATACTGCTGTAAAAAAATTATGCTATCTTGCGCTCAGAAGAGGTAAATGTAATATGCAGAGGAAATCATTCTCACAAGCCACGATGCGACATTAAGATCTCACCATTTTGCAGAATACTCTCAAATGTTCTCAGCAGAATTTTCTTGACAATGATGGTTCCTAGCTGTCGTTTATCCCGATCGTATCTAGTTACAGGTGCATCAGATCGTTTTTCGCGTGCATTTTGAAATTCTTTTAAGTCCTTGGTCACTGAATTTCTCTCGATCTCAGCTGTTTCTTCAACAGCCTCGCTAGCCGTGCTTTCACTGCTCAGGTACCTCGAGGCGCTAAATCTGGGAATACATGCTTTCAGAATGTGTTCTTTGTGTAAAATTGCCAAGTTTCGTTGGTAGATCGAAGGGTTACGTATAGCGTTTGCTGCTAAAAGTCGGCATGCTCTACCAGCTCCAAGTCGTAACAGGGCCGCCATGATGTTAGCACATGTGGAGCTTGGTAACCTGGCGTCACCTATTTGACAGGGAAAGGGAATATCTCGCCCTCATTTCTAATTTTCTTGTTTTCTCTTCCTTCTTTTTTTCACTTCTATCGGTCATGTATTTAATTGGCGTCTTTTATCAAGAGGAATTCTCAAAAATTCACTCTGATGGCAGTTGTTTTATTTATGAAAGAAGCAAATCTGATAATACGCATGAATCTAAGCAGACAGATTAAACTCTATTTTTTTTATCATTTTTCTATTTCTTCGATTTCTTCTCCATAATAAAATCCCTTCAGAAAAATATCAAAAGAAATTTCTTTTTCAGAACTGATGAAAATAT
This sequence comes from Pocillopora verrucosa, assembly GCF_036669915.1. Classification (NCBI taxonomy): domain Eukaryota; kingdom Metazoa; phylum Cnidaria; class Anthozoa; order Scleractinia; family Pocilloporidae; genus Pocillopora; species Pocillopora verrucosa. Next base: position 15,662,612 of record NC_089324.1, on the reverse strand, counting down.
TTCCGATAAAGAGAAGATCGCAAGTTCAATTTAAGCTTTTTTTTTTTTGTCCAGCGAAAAGTATTCAAGCATTTATTCGCCCGCGGGGTCTGGCACCAATCAACCGCACCCCCAATGAACCTCTCCTCGACTTGTCTCAAATCTTCCCGCGGGCGGAGAAACATGCGTCCTGCGACGCTAATGACGATGGTCTGCTTGCAAGCTATTTTCTTTATTCCCGTTTGCCCTTTACTTCTCCATTATTATAAATCTGATTAGATAATGACGCATCTAAAAAAAAAGTATGTCAATCAGCGCCATGAGAAGTATCTTGCCGCAGAGATTACAATCCGCAATCCGACGTTTTCCCTTAAACCCCTAAGATTAACTGGCTTCTTATTTCTCCTTTCAGTATCACCCTTGAATCAAAGGTAAAGGTCATGAAAATAAAGGAAATTATCTCCGATTTAAAAAAGCTCCTGATTGTCAAACACACGGACACAACTATCGTTCAGGAAATAACGGTATTTTATGACAGTCGAAATCACACGCATTAATATTACACTTTTCTAGGCGATCTTAAAAAAATACTGTGTCTTGTTCTATTGAAAAAACCGAATGTCCGCCATGTGATCATTAAATACTGTGTTCTAAACAGTGGTTTGACGTCATATTGTCTATGATGCTGCCGCTGAACGAGGTGATTCAAGCTTCTCTATCTTGATCTTGATATGTTCCCCTGGTTGCCATTTCACCCGACGTTTGGTTTAAATCAACCAGTAATCTCATAATTAATTGATGTTTTTCTTCATTCTCATCACTTAGCTGCTTGATATTGTATTGATATTGTAAGGAGAAATTCTGTCTCGGTCACTCATGAGAGTCAAAGGATTAAAAGGGCCTGACTTTCTTCGTTTAAATATTTGACCTTTTTAAAACAATCCCTCTCCATATTCAGGAACAATCTCTCCACTGACGTAAGAATTATTTCACCTTAAATACATTTATCTATTTATCCATTTATTTATCTAATACATTTTCTATCTTTCTATCTATCTATCATTTACTTATATGAGAGACTTATCCTAACGAAAATTCTTGACACCCATTGTAATTATTGTTTTCATCATGCGACTCTCAATCAAACTGCGTTAGATTATCAACTCGTTCATACACCGCAGTCATCTTCATCGTCATCGTTATCATCATCATTATCGTTATCATTACCATTATCACTATCATCATCATTATCGTTATCATCATCATCATTATCGTTATTATCATTATCGTTATCATCATCGTCAACAGTCTGCCTCGTGTTCTCTTTCCTCTTGAAAACGTGAATTTGAATCAAAGGTGTTTGCGAGTTCCTGAGAACTTATTTCAGCTATTGATTGGAATTCTATCTTCGGCTCCTGTATATGGCTGTTTAATAACTGTTGTCTTTCTCTGTAATGTCTTCTTGCCAAGTTCACATGAATTACGCGAATGTTCTTGTTAAGAGTTTCCACCATCGCTTTCATCTCGCCCATCATTTCCAACTTCTGTCTTATAGCTGTGGTTAGCAAGATTGATAAAATGTATCAGTTATTTCAGGGGTCAAATGATGTAAAGATTTCCTTTTCAAGTGAGGTGCGAACAAGCTACGAGAGATCGGGAAGGTGACGGCGCAGAAACACATTCTCTCGCTCATAAAACTCCGGCGTTCTTAATAAACACTGACTCTTCATGGCTCTTTGAAATTAAGAAATCGTCTGTATCCGCGCATGGAATGAAGAACCGGCAAAGCAGGCTGTAAATTAAACTGATTGGCATGCGAATAAATTTTGACCACAACAGCTAGTGCATCCTAAACAAGATTGGCCAAAAACCGCTGTATCTAATCAACGGTTTCTTTAGCATGAGGCTACTAAGAGAGTGGAGAGTATGTACTCTCCTTGATTGTGATGCTTGCACATCGCTGGTTACCTCCCCCCCGCCCCCTCCTGATAGTTTGTTTGTACCTATTTCACACTAAAGGATGGAGTGGCGTTTGGGAATTTTAAAGAGGACATGGTCTCGAACCCAGACCTTCCACGGCCAAGCAATTGTAAGGATCCTGCATTTCAGTTACAGTTACAAGGCAGGATCTGGATTCGAGATTAGTGAGGCCTTCAAAAAATTAAGCAAAAATATCATAGTTGAGAAGCACCACATACCTGATGGATGAATTTTCGATCTTGCCCTGATGAATCGAATTATTTCCCAGGTAATGCCAGAAAGCAAAAACAATGTTAACAAGGAACCACTGACCAGCAATGATTTCTTGAATAACGCAGTGCGACTGTCGAACAGTCCTGTGGATCTTTCCACCGCGAGTGACTCAGCAGGCTCCTGGGAAAGAAACGTAAACTAATCAGTTTTAAAAAGTCTGAGGATTACATCATTAAAGTGGTTTGGCAAAGAAGTCGGTGAACAAGAAAAGTTCGTCATCCAAAGTATCCTTTCTCACAGCACAACAATTAGCTTGAAATAACAGACAGGCAGGCAAGAGTGCGTCTGTCACTTGCTCAATCAGTTATTAAGTCAGACAAACAGACAGATCGAGATATGATTGATACAGACAGAAAGCATCTCCCTAGACAGACAGACAGACGAACAGACGTGCGATTTCATAACAAAATCCATTTCCTTTCGAGTTGACACAAGTGTAGTTCATCCAAACGGACCTTTCAAAAGGCAAGTATCTGTCTATGTTATAACACACATACAGTCGTTCTTATCTGTCAGCCAGCCAGTTGGTGATCCAGTCAATGAGGAAGTTATTCAGGCATTTAGTCAGTCAGTAAGCTGTCGGTCAGTCAGGCCAGTAAGCAGGAAAGTCATTAGTCAGCCATATGTCAGTCAGTCAGTCTAGCAAGCAGGCAAGTCATCAGTCAGTTAGGCCTCCATTACTTAGCAAACATCCCTCTCACGGCTAACCTAAACTGTAGATGAAGTTAAACCTCTTCAATCATTTAACCATCTACCCAATCTGTTGAAACGAAGATCTATATCATTACCTTTCGTGTATTTAAGGAAAATATCTACCTGCAACTGTTCAGTATTGTTCTGTATATGGTGTGCAATCTCACTAGCCAAGACCTTCTCAGTGTAATGCTTGAAACAGCGCCGGAGTTTTTTGGCTTCATTGCCCATCACAACTCCGTATGTAGCTGAGTAATCCAGGATCTTATTCACTCGTAGATTTTCTTGCTCAAACAAGTCCTTGCTACTTCCAGCACTATATGTATCTATCAAAGCTCCAATAACTTGCCGTTCATTTAGAGCTATGTAAATATCGTCAAACGTGTGGTATTCGTGATCTTGGTAAAGCAAAAGAGGAATGGATTTCAGTATATTGAGCCAAAATATCAGCAGCAAAATCAAGTCAAGATTCGTTGGCTCACATTTACGCTTAATTGTTTGTGCTGGTAAACAAAATACTGTTTCGAGTGTACATTAGTATTTTTCATACTGTTTTCTATCCCTTTTTATGGTATTGTTAAAGAGAATTTGTTTAACAATCAAAAGCTTTTTTAATTTGTGATCATTTCCATCCTCCTCATGAACTTCAGTACTAATACTGTTAGGAGAAATTATCGACGATTCACTCCCACGCGTGCGTGGGCTCACTTTTTCGTGAAAAAGTGGGAAAATGTGGAAACGTCAGATTGCATCTTTGTCCGAGTTTATGCTAAGTTCGTGGGTAAGACACAATGCTCTCCTAACGCCTCTAACCAAGCCATTATCATGATATAACTCAGACGGATTTTTCGTCTGGATACCTGCAGAAATGCCCAGGCGTAACCGATGTATCACTTAATCTAGGGAGAGTTGCCATACCCCAAGTTGCGTCGTGTTGCGTAGCTTAACACTTTCACTCCCAAGATCAAATTGTTAATTTTCTCTTCTAGCTGCTACACATTTCAACACATTTCGAGAATTTGGTGTTAGATCAAGATAACAATTTCTACCAGATAAGTTTGAAAATTCTTATGGCCTATTTGCTGGAAATTTAAGGATATTAGAGGGAGAAGTTTCATTTTGATCACTTCTGGGAGTTAAAGGGTTAATCTATGATCAGAATTTACCTTCTCTCTACCTACCTTCGTCCAATCGTGCATTCTTCCTCACTGCCATTCTGTATTCCGGAGATCCTTTGATCGCTGCTACCTGTGAAGCAGTAAGGATAACACGAAACACTTTAAACTGTTGACTAACCAATAGAGTCACAAAAGGATACCAAAAAGAGACACGTGATAAATTGACCTCGCACGATTTGAATTGTGATCAAAAGGATTTAATATTTCAGTGGGATTTTTTTTTCTGTGGGAACATAACAAGATCACTTTCGAGAATCGAAACGATTTTCCTCTGATAAACCGCGAATGCTTAGATACCCATCTCCTTAGTTACCGTCAAATTTACATATAGAATGTATTCAGAATGTATTCAGTCGACCTCATAACCAGATGAAGACTTGCAGTGTGCAGTCGAAATATTTCCATCTACATCGAAAGACGACATCGTCAGACAAACAGCAAAACTAGATTAATGTTAAATGTAATAAAATGTGGGCTCATTACTGTTACTAGATTACTGTTGCACTTCACCATGATCAATAGCCGCACACCTTTTTCATAATCAAGTTTTTCTGAAAGCCTTTTCAGTCGTCAAGGTGTTTTTAAAGCAAATGGACATTTTTGATCGAGCATGCGCTAATCATGGTCGAAATTTGAGCACTTTCGAGGCAATCTCCTCCAAGAGAGTCACGAGCAAAGTTATCACAACGACCATCCGGAATAACTGAAGTGAGGAACACCAGAGGGCTCAAAGTTAATTTATGCCAGCAGCCTTGAGTGCAGGAAAACTGCGGTGAGTAAGGCACCATTGGCTTCGGTTTTGCTTCTGATTGGTTGAGAGGGTGGCGTGATGCTTCTGGACCAATCACAGAGCGCAGAAAAGCAAAACCACGGATTACTTTCGTATAGTTCTCTAGAGTGGGATATGCTGATAGAAAAGTTTAATGAATTGTATTGGCATGTACCTTAGCTCCGTAGAGACTGGACTTCGTTTCCATAGTAGCTGTCGTAATAGCCGTTGTCATGACACTTGTCACAAGACCAAAGATTATCAGCCCGGAGAGGATAACGATAATAGCAAAAAATCTCCCTACAACTGACATCGGTGAACGATCACCGTATCTGTGAAAGATAAAAAAATGACATGGAGTAAAATTTCGTCAGTACGAACTATCTTTACCGTGAAGATAAGCTACTATTCAGATTCGTTTTTTCAAGAAAAAGATAAAAGCAGCATTATGAAACATGCGTAGTGGATCGCTGAGTAAATATAGGTCTTCGTTGCGGAATTGATAAACCTTCAACTATATTGTTACACATATTGTGTATATCTCTGTTAACTGTAAATCAGTTCTTAATAGGCGCACTTCCACCCACATAAGCTGTAGCTGCTCAGTTGAAAATAAGGAGAAAATAAGAATTAGACTCCAACGTGACTTCGGGATATGTAAGTATTTCTTACGACGCTCAAATTTTCGTACAACAGAGAGCCTTCAAAAAACAACAGTTGACTCAAACAGACTCGAAGGGGCAAGACATAAAAAAGGGTAAAAATGGAGAAGATTGATACGGATTACAAACTAGGAACTGTGAAACAATTAACACGCCACTCTACGAGAAGTCTTAAGCTTACCCAACTGTTGTCATGGAAACGAATGACCAATAAAAGCCCTCAGGTAATCCTTTGACGAACGATGGAGGAAAGTCTGGGTTACAACGCGACTCCTATGCATGAGGTAAATTAAAACAAAAAGCAATGATAACAGACTTATATAGTCTATGTGTGTTGCCTTTTCTGGACTAAAAAGCCAACATGCCTGATTACTCGCTACATGTTTTTCTTTTTGCATTTTGCTCTCTCATTTGTAAGTAAAATGTCGTTACTTCTTTCTCCAATTTCTCTACCAAAGCCCGGAGTCAAGTGCTATAATGCGGCTATCAACTGGTAGAAATACTTGTGTGTGATACCGCGTAGTACTTTCAAGTGGTAATGTTTATCGTGCTGTACAAAAAAGGAACCAAATTTTGAGTCTTTGAATGAAACTTTAGAGTATGACCATTAAATGAAAGCGCTGGAACCATAAAATTACTTTATAGTAACAGTTATGCTAAGAAGTTTGTAAGAAGTGAGAAATTTAAAGTAACTTCTGGTCTGACTTACCACTGTCCAAACTAATATGCCTGCTAAATACGTAAAAGCCATAGCCAGCATGACTACTGGCCAGCAAGAAGCAATGTTCACCAAGATAGTTTTGGGCATGTCATCCTGGGAGTTTGTATTCACTATGTACGCCATTCCAGGTGATTCAACTATCCCTTGATAACCAAACTGTTCGGCAAAATGCGTCTGGTCTTTGAATCCATACATCGGAAAGAAAAAGTCTGTTGGATTTCCGATGTTGCTCCTTAGTGCACGTAGACTCGGAAGCTCGGCGGATTCATTGAACCCATTTGAATTCATGTCTACGTACGATTTGCCGTGTGATTGACAGGTTTCACAGCACGTGACTGTTAGCTTGTCAAGGATTGGTGGAATAAGCCCACTCAGGAGATTTTCCTTAGACGCCCGAACATATGGACGAAATTCGTACCAACTCGTTGTGAGACGTTTATGACAACGGCAAGTCTCTTTTAATCAAAAAACGAAAAAGATATTTAGTGGTAAAGTATTACGGCAGATGCGATAACTTTACGTTTAACACAAAGTGCTTTAAGTAGACAAACAAGCCCGAACTCTGGCCATACTCATTGTGCTGTGTGCTCGTCTAGACTCTAAACTTTTATAGTGCTTTTCTTCACCATGTAAGATAAAATTCTGCAGAAAGCTGTCGGTTCAATGGACAGGCCAACAACTAGTTCACTGCTGCTCATGAAGAATAACGAGAAACAAATAACGAATAACGAGTAACGAGTAACGGGTAACGGGTACAGAGTAACAAGTTAGAACCTCCTTTAGTTTCAATCCTGCTTAGTGGCAGGAAAGCAATTTCGGGGTCAACCTTTAAAGTCTGAGTAAAGACTTCATTTATAATTTAGACACACCTGCATAATCAGTTGCCGATGGACCATCTCCTATGTTTGTAAATCCCAACACATCGATACGATACAAAGTAAATACTTCAAGATTATTTAGTACCAGAGACAGAGTAGACTTCGGGACTATCTGCTCTCTAATTGGCTCATTTTCAACTGTCTCCTCACCAACTGCAACGGCCTGGTACCTAATCTTGTACCCGATTAAAATTCCATTGATATACTCGGGATCGATCGGTTGCCAGGCAACTGGAATGGTTGTCAAAGAGACGTGACTTGCTGTGGTGACACTCGCCGGAGGTCTGGTAGGTACTTAAAAAATCGAGAAGAGCGACATCTGGGTTAGCAATGATATTTCAGCAGATTA